>NC_041404.2:85046800-85049300 GCF_900747795.2 Erpetoichthys calabaricus
TGGCACTGGGTTTGTGCACTTGGACATTGTATTTATAATGTACAATAAACGTGTGGTGGACTTGAATATGGTGTCCGTCTGTCTGTGTCCGGGCAGCTTATCACAGTGGCGTAGTCGGCAGGAGGGTCTGCCTGGTTCAAGGCAGGAACCTGTAGAGAAAAAATGTTCTGTGAGCAGCCCGGCGCAGCAGCGGAACCCCCACACGCGCCGCGGGAGCGACGCATGCACAACTCCGCGGGAGCGATTCTCCCCTGGGACTGCCAGTAGTCCGCAAAACGGCTCTTACCCCTGGGTGCGGAGGAGCACCAACGGGCGTGGCTGGAGTGCAGCAGACTCCGACCGACGTGCTGTTGGAAACGGCGGCCAGGACGGTATCGCTGAAGGAAAGGCCAGTATGCAGCAGATACGGCTGGATGACGGGATCCGGGAGGTGAGTGCCCTGCGTAACAATGGTCTGCCCTGCGGGGTAGGACTTCCCTCTTTTGTTACCGGCAGGGTATGCCCGGATCCGTGTCTGTGGCAGAGGCGTGCCGGTCCACGGGCCGTCGGCAGCGCGGAGGCTGCAGTCGGGAGAGCTGCAGACAGGATGGAGCTGCAACTCCAAGAGCCAGAATGGCGCCGCACCAGGGGCAGTAGAGCCAAAATGGCGGCGGACCAGGAGTCCCTCCTCATAACAGGCACGGGATTGGACAGCGTGTCCTGTCCTCTCGCCAGCGATTGGTCGGAGGCGAGAGCAGGGAATGTCTGTCCCGTGCTTCCAAGTAACCCGAGTGGGCTGCAGGAAAGAGCCCACGGAGAGCAGCCGGCGAGTGGCGCCGCCTGGAAGGTAAGCACACCGCCGACTGTCTCTTCCTCTTTGGCAGCGATACTGCAGGAGCTGCAGAGCGAGATCCAGCTCGTGCTGTCGCTGCCGGCCGAGCGATGTGCCCTCCGGGCGGAGACGCTGGACTCAGGAGGGATGGCAGTGGCGTTGGATCGAGAGCCACAGGCAGGAAGGGATCGGCGCGCTGCAGGAACTCCTGGACGGAGAGGCACAGCGGGGAAGGTAAGGGAGACCGACCCTGTGAAGCTCCGGACGCCTGCGGGGCTGGGTCTGCCCTTTTACAATGGGCAGATCCGAACTGACGCGGCGTCCCACAGTAAATGGAGGAAGCGGCTTGAGGAAGCCAGTTCCTCCGATAAGGGAGAATGTGCAGCTGGGTGCGTGCATTCTTCAAAGAGCCTTAAAGAGCAGCCAGCAGCTGTAGCTGACAATAAGGAAAGCTCACTGCTGGCTGTACTTTCGTCCATGTCTGCGGCTCTACAGGCGCTGGCGGTTGATCAGTGTTCTGTGGAGTCGCATCCACAAATGCTAGGTGCCCTCCGTGCTGGGGAGCAGATGCTGGAGGGGAAGCCAGTCGCGTCAGAGGAGGCGCTGGAAGAGCGGACGAAATGGCGCGGCGAGCAAACCTTCGGCCGGAGAGGTACAGCGGGACCGGTAAGTTTCATCGATCCCGTACAGCATGTTGGAGGTCCCACCGACAGGATCTGTGAACCCTGTGATCAGAGTCCAAAAGGGGGATCTCCTACAGGAGATGTGGCAGTGAGTGCTGCGTGCTTGGTGAGGGGAGAATCAGTGAGGGGACTAGCAGGACGTGGGCTGTTAAGTGCCCTGGGTCCTAGCGCCCTCCCTCCTAAGCCTGCCGCAGCCTTGAGGCGAGTTAAAAGGACGCAGACGCGACAGGGTCTCTTTTTACGCTATAAGGAGACTCAGTCCGTCACCGCGTCCAAGAGTAAAAGGGGGAGCCGAGGGAAGAATGCCGGTTCCTCCGATAAAGGCAAACGTGAGGCAGGATGCTCACGTTTGGAGAAGGGCCACCCTCTGCGGCTGCAGAGGGTAAACCCACGGAAGGCTGAGGAGACGGGCGCGCGTGCGCACCCGTCCGGTGTCCCACCACGAGGGGCAAGGGTGCCACGAAAGGGGGGCCGAGCTGACAAGCACCGGGGTGCCGGTCAAAAGGGGGAGCGTTGCCCGTATAGACGTCAGAGAGACGCCGAGTGGCGGCGTCAGGGCAGCGTCTCCGCCCCTTGTTCTGTCTTCTTTTTTATAGGACCGGGCCCTGGAACGAAGTGTGTCGGCTTCCCGCCGAGGAAAACCTGCCCTCACGGGAATGGCCGCTGGGCCCAGGGGTCTCAGCTTGCGGTGGGGTACTGTGGCACGCGGCTGGGGGTGGTGCCCAGCCGGGACGCCCAGGAGGACAGGAGGAGGGCTCATTCCTCCTCCGGACCACGAGGGGGCGGCCGCCCTGGTTCCTTTGAGGGCCACGGGTGCAGGGCTTGGAAGCCCAACCCTGTAGGGGCCCATGGTCTCCGCCAGGGGGCGCCCCCATGCCTGAAGGACCCAGAACCCCAACACTTCCGCCACACCAGGAAGTACTGGGGGGAAGAAGTTTGGGAACACCCGGAGGGCTTCCGGGAACACAGTCGGCACTTCCGCCACACAAGGGAGTGTCTAGGGAGT
>NC_041404.2:85056800-85062089 GCF_900747795.2 Erpetoichthys calabaricus
ACACATATCTACATATACACATCTACATATACACATATCTACATATACATACGTATATACACATATACACATCCACATAAACATATATATACATATACAAATTTAAATATCTACATATATATATATATATATATATATATAGACATACATATATACATACATACATTCACATATATATATATATATATATATATATATATATATATATATACTGTATATATACATATCTACTTATTGGCTCCTGTATTTAGGATATAGCAGGTTGGATAATGGACGGATGGACATTTGTATGCATAGCCCCATTTGCCCGTTTTCGTTTTTTTTCTTTCTTCAGTAATATTTCAGCAAACCCGGAGCTTGTCAGTTCAAATCGTGGTACTGACACCACTGTGTTACCCTGAGGAAGTCACTTCACCTGCTTGTGCTGCAAAAAACAAAAGTAATGTAACAAATTGTATCTCATATGTTGTAAGTTGGTGGAATAAAGGCATAAGTAAAATAGATAAATATGTATTATACACACAGGAACTATTCATTTATTTTCAGTTAAGTCATCTGCAGCAAACTTTTATAAATGAGGGTTTCTCATTTTTAGATAGTGCAAACTGTTTCTTCTTCATTGACGTTTTCTCTTGAAGAAGTTTTTTCATTTCATTGAAAATTAAAGCAGCAGCTGCCAAAATATGTAGCTTTCTTATTAATTTTTCAACATTGTGTAAAATAAATTTATAAAGTAACATAAAAGGTTTAAATACTGGTTATCCTTTTACAGTAAAATATTACTAAAGAGATACAAAAAAAGTAAAATGGATATGTTCTTTTTCTTTAAGGAGATTAAAGATTACTGAAGAAAGAAAAAAAAAAATTAAACAGCCAAATGGGGCTATGCATACGAACTTAAAAGGTTTAAATGAAACAGAAATATATATTTTATTTTTACTTGGTTAACTTGTGGAGGGTGTATTCTGTTTTCATGAAAGCCCGTTTCAGTAAATAAGTGTTAAAAACAGGTCTAAAGATATTGACAATAAGCTACGCAAACCCAGGAAGACATGGAATCGTTTAAATCAAGTATCATTACATCTTCCTTTCTTAAAGAGACGTAAGGCAGTACTTAAAAGCTTACATATTTATATATAGACATACATATATATATATATATATATATATATATATATATATATATATATATATATATAATATATATATATATATATATATATATCTATATCTATACTAATAAAAGGCAAAGCCCTCACTGACTGACTGACTGACTCATCACTAATTCTCCAACTTCCCGTGTAGGTAGAAGGCTGAAATTTGGCAGGCTCATTCCTTACAGCTTACTTACAAAAGTCAGGCAGGTTTCATTTCGAAATTCTACACGTAATGGTCATAACTGGAACTTGTTTGACTGACTCACTCATCACTAATTCTCCAACTTCCTGTGTAGGTAGAAGGCTGAAATTTGGCAGGCTCATTCCTTACAGCTTACTTACAAAAGTTAGGCAGGTTTCATTTCGAAATTCTACGCATAATGGTCATAACTGGAACCTGTTTTTTGTCCTTATACTCTAATGGAGGAGGCGGAGTCATGTATTGCGTCATCACGTATTACGCCTCCTACGTAATCACGTGAACTGAAAACGCGGGAACGAAGGTACATGACGTTAATTGTTGACTGTCTTTTAATACTGTGTAATTGTTGAGTGTCTTTTAATACTGTGTAAGCATACATATTAACATGTGCAATTAAACGTGTGCATTTACGGGGTGATTTCTCCGGCTTAAAAGCTCGCCTTTTATTAAAAAGGTAAATGCAGACTCTTTTCATTCTGAAGGGCACAAACCACGTTAGATTTCAGCCGTTAAACGTGCAAAAATGTCAGTACACCAGATAAATAAGCGCAACATATTATCAGTTGTATTGTATGCTTACAATACATATAGAAATGTGTTAATCGTTAACTAATATTATGGGATGGTGTTTTTCGACTCGTGCCTTGATTTAAACGATTGCATGTCTTGGTGGGTTTGCGTAGCTTATTGTCAATATCTTTACACCTCTTTTTAAGACTTAATTTAAAAAGGTTTTCTTTTCTTCTTAATTAAAATTTAAAAGCAATACTTCACCGCTGCGAAGCCCCTCTAGCGCTGACATCCGAGGTTCGATTACCGTAAGTGAGTGCAGTGAGTCTGTACGCCTGATGAGCCAAGAATAAGGGAGAAAGACGTGTCGCGTACTCTTTGCATTATTTGACAGTAAACTATTTTCATCCATTCTATGATCTGCTTCTCACGACTGAAGGCACCGTGGCTGATGTTACCTGACTTGCTGGCCAACCATAAGCATTACCTGGTAGGTAACCACCCACTCACTTCACTCCCTTACGGGAATCAAACCTCGGACGTCAGCGCTAGAGGTGAAGCCCCTAAAATTGCGCCAAGGCGTGTGGTTCGTTTATTTGACAGCATGTAGATCGGGGTAATTACATTAACGGCATTCGTAGTCTGATTCACAATCTGATTGTATGGGTGGTTACCTACCAGGTAACGCTTATGGTTAGCGAGCAAGTCAGCTCGAAGTGATCACTCGAGTGAAGGCAGCTTCACAAAAAAACAAATCCTTAACAAACTGTTATTGGTATACTAGCAAAATACCCGCGCTTCGCAGCGGAGAAGTACTGTGTTAAAGAGGTTATGAAAAAGTAAAGGAAACATTTTTAAAATAACGTAACATGATTGTCAATGTAATTGTGTTGTCATTGTTATGAGTGTTGCTGTGTTTTATATATATAAAATACACACACACACATATAAACATATATATAGATATACATATACACATATATATACATATCTACATATATATATATATATATATATATATATATATATATACATATACACATCCACATATCAACATATATATATACATATATATACACACACACACGCTTTATGGGTGATGATTGTTTTACTCTTTTTATCTTTATTTTATTTTATTGTAGAATCAACTCCTATCTGCGCACAGCAGGGCAGCCATGGGCGGATGCGTACAGTGTATTCACTCCATGTTATCGTGCATTGCGCTGTCAGTGTTATTTTGATAAAAGAATTTGAACAACATATAAGAAGCGTATAAATTATTAAACAGTAAAACATTAACATTTAAGAAGTAAAGTTACATGAAGTACTACTGCAGTGCCTTCGGGTATACGTCATTTTTTGTTTGCCCATTACATGCTTAAATGTATAAATTTTTTGGTGCACCTACCCGAGAACACGCGACATATAACCGAGCGTGGGAGAAGCATGGATTTTAAACACGCGTTGAGTTCATCTGCTGGTCTCCCTCGTGGAATAACTGGTAATGTTTGACTAAAATCTACAGCGAGTAAAACGACATTACGTCCTATTTTTTTTTTTACGATCTCTGAGATCTTGCTTTTTTCGGTTCAAGGCTTCATAAGCTCTTTTATGTTGTATGGTGTACTTATCCCAAACCATCATCTTTGAATGTTGCAAGACTTTCGCCTTGTATGTAGATCGGGGTAATTACATTCATTGCATTCCTAGTCTGAATCACAATCTGATTGTATGGGTGGTTACCTGGCACTGTAGGGTTGCCACCCGTCCTTTAAAATACGGAATCGTGCCGCGTTTGAGAATGAAATTGCGCATCCCGTTTTGAATCAATACTGGACGGGATTTATCCCGTATTTTTTTTATCATTTTTTTTTTAAAGCAGCGTCTCATGCAAATCATCCCACACGCATTTTATGAAGATGCCTCCTTTCCTACTTTGGATTGGGTAATACTTGATGTCATCGTTAGTTTGATTGATGTTTTTAACTGTCCAGTGAGGAGGGCGTGTCTTTTAAGTACAGTCTGCAAAGTCTTGGCACTGAGATGTGGCGTCAGCGCCATAGTTGAAGCCCCTAACGTTGCGGTCAGCAAGTCGGCTAACATCCGCCATGTGCCGTCTTTCAGTTGCGAGAAGCAGATCATAGAATGGTTGAAACTGTTGCCCCTAACGTTGCGCCACGACGTGTGGTTAGTTTATACCTCGTGTCTTCTCATTAAACTTTTATCTCGCGAATATGTTATTGCAATCCGCAGCGGGAGCGTTTCTATAAACTTAATTGCAACTTACGTTTTACACCGTGCTTTGTTTCCCTTATGAACATGCTTGTATGCTTAACTCGCTCCGTTCTCAATTGTTTAATTAATTTTTTGCTCTTCGCTGTTTGCGGCTGTTCCTCCATTTCCCCCTACTTCGTTCTTTTATCTCGCGAATGTTATTGCAATCCTTAACGGGAGCGTTTCAATAAACTGATTGGTTGAAACTGTTGCCCCTAACGTTGCGCCACGGCGTGTGGTTAGTTTATACCTCGTGTCTTCTCATTAAACTTTTATCTCGCGAATATGTTATTGCAATCCGCAGCGGGAGCGTTTCTATAAACTTAATTGAAACTTACGTTTTACACCGTGCTTTGTTTCCCTTATGAACATGCTTGTATGCTTAACTCGCTCCGTTCTCAATTGTTTAATTAATTTTTTGCTCTTCGCTGTTTGCGGCTGTTCCTCCATTTCCCCCTACTTCGTTCTTTTATCTCGCGAATATGTTATTGCAATCCTTAACGGGAGCGTTTCAATAAACTGATTGAAAATAGTTTTGCATTTACCTTTTTAGTAAAAGGCGAGCTTTTAAGCCTGAGAAATCACCCCGTAAATGCACACGTTTAATTGCACATGTGTTAATATGTATGCTTACACAGTATTAAAAGACAGTCAAAAATTAACGTCATTTACCTTCGTTCCCCGCGTGTGACTCGTGCTGTAAATGTCTTCCTTGTTTTTAGTTCACGTGATTACGTAGGAGGCGTGATGACGCGATACGTGACTCCGCCTCCTCCATTACAGTGTATGGACAAAAAATATGTTCCAGTTATGACCATTACGCTTTGAATTTCGAAATGAAACCTGCCTAACTTTTGTAAGTAAGCTGTAAGGAATGAGCCTGCCAAATTTCAGCCTTCCACCTACACGGGAAGTTGGAGAATTAGTGATGAGTGAGTCAGTGAGTGAGTGAGTCAGTCAGTGAGGGCTTTGCCTTTTATTATTATAGAATATATGTGTATATATATATATATATAATATATGTGTATATATATATATATATATAATATATGTATATATATACACATATATTATATATATATATATATATGTGTATATATATATATATTATATGTGTATATATTATATATATATATATATATATAT
>NC_041404.2:85402017-85617017 GCF_900747795.2 Erpetoichthys calabaricus
GCACAAAGTGTTTTGCCTCATCACTATTGCACACAAAAAGCCAGCAAACGAAAGATCTGGGCAAAAGACAGTGTCTAATGCCACCTGTGAACAACTCTTAATGTCTTTATATATATAGGATGTACCTATACACCCATAGTGACAAACCTAAAGCCACATAGGATATACCCAGAGTGTGGTGCCCAGGACATTATTAAGTGAGACAGTCAGTTCACAGACATCATGTAAATACACATTCTGAACTCTGCAGTCGTGAGGGGCTTACTTTTTTGATTGGTAAAACTCATGCTTCTTTGACGTCGCTTTTGACATCTTAGGAAAACAAGAAAGATCCCCAGTAGCAGGATGACAGCAACACCAGCAATAGGCAGCAGTACAGATGTTCTTAAAAGTGAATCTGCAAGAGAAACAAAATTTGTGAATGTTCCTTATATATGTGTGTACAACAGCTTTTTTTATAAAATCAGTATATATATATATATATATATATATATATATATATATATATATATATATATATATATATATATATATATATATACACACATAGAAACGCAGTTCTGTGATACAGTTTGCATATTTATAGGTAGAAATCTACAAAGGGACAAAATGAATCACATATCTTAAAATAGTCTTTTATTCCTGAGCATTCGACACATTATCAAATGTCATAATGTCATCATCAAGGAAAATGATTAGACATTCAGGAATCAAAGGCAATATATAGCAAATGAGGTGGGGGGGTAGGTGGGTGTAAGGATGGTGGATTAGTAAGGTGGGGTTCAGAGGGTGTTAGTCTTAAAGTCTTTTTTATTATTTGGATGTTCTTCTTTTTAAGCCTGCTGGGTTCATGTCCAAGTGTCTGTTAATGGCGTTTTCATTTTATAGCCATGATTCGGCCAGCTCTCTGGCACTCTTAGTATTTGCCCTGAATCTTACTTGCACTGTGTCCTGGTTAAACATGTGTCTGGTTGAATTAGTTTGTGCATATATCAGGGACTGTGGGTCCTTTCTTTTGACAGCAGTGTGATGTTCTTGTATATGTGTTGCCGGTGTTTCAGATGTTTGTCCTACATATACAGCTGGCCATGCACTGCATGGTATACTGTATTCTGCATTTTGTGTCTTGGCTGCAGATTTCTTCCTTTTGACATTACAAATAACAGTCCACAGAGTGCTTCCCGGTTTATGCGCTTCTTTAATGCCTGATCTGGGACCTCATGTATAACGGCGTGCGTAGAACTCACACTATAACATGGCGTAAGCACAAAAGCGGGAATGTGCATCCGCACAGAAAAATCCAGATGCAGGAATCTGTGCGTACACAAACTTTCACGTTCTTCCACTACATAAATCCCGATCAGCCTGAAAAGTAACACACGTGCACGCGCCTTCTGTCCTGCCCCAGCTCCTCTCAGAATTATGCCTCTTTGAATATGCAAATCAATATAAATAGCCTTCTGTGAAAAGACAATGGGAAAAGCACGGGGGAAAATATAAGAATTTCAGCGAATACCAAGTGGAGGCAAAGGAAAAATGTACTATTTGTTGGTTTAAACAGTGGTATAATCAACAAAAGAAAGTTGATCGAGTGACATAGTGTCGGAGAAACTCGAAAGCTCAAGTTCACAAAGTCGCACAGCGCCCGAAATAAAAAAGAAATCACATATCAAAGTTGCCGTGAAAAGGCAACTCGCAGCGGACCGTCTGAGTGTCATATGAAAGCTTATTGGGGTACAAAGAAAAAAAATAGGCACACAGTGGGGAAAAAAGCACGAAATGTCAACTTTAATCTCGAAATTTTCACTTTAATCACGCAGTTTATTTTGTCATTAAAGTAGAACATCATAAACTTCATCTTAAAATCGTTTATTTTACTAGTTTCTCAAGTAGCACGTTAAATGCTTTGTTCTGTGTTTGATCTTCTATGTGCTCTATGTGTGTGAATCACTACGTGCTTCCATTCTTTCTCTTTCTCCGACAGGACACAGAATCCATTACATTCGTGATATTACAGCTCTCTAAATAATTAAAATACTGAGATGTATACGTGATATCTTTTTCATGATGACAGGAATGAAAGCATGTTATTAAACATGGGAACACGGCGACGCAGTGATTGTTCATATCTCACGCAAGAGGCTTGCTGAGCCATGTGCGACCTTCAATGAAATAATTTATTACAGAAGTACTGTCTCTTTCAAACGTACTAACCTCCAATTCCTGTCCTTACTTTTCTTTCTCCAAATACCCAATCGCCACACAATCAGCTCTGTAATAGACGTTAAGCCATCTGTAAGCTTAGAACCGCCGATTCTTCAAAACTTTTAAGGAACATTGAAATATCTTCGTAGTACATGTTTAATTATTCTATCCGTCTATCCTTCCAGTGTTCCGTCAGCACCAGCAATAATACAGCGCAAGGCAGGAGCTATCCGTGAACTAGCTATACGCTGCGGCACCGTGTCCTCACATGTTTAATTATTAACAATACAGATTATTTAAATGAAGTTAAAGTTTTATTTCTATACTATAAGCAACATATTTTGTTGCATTTCATCTTAAAAATGATATCGTCATCATACGCGCTTTATAAAGTGGCGCAGGTTGTGCAATATTATAACTGTAGTGCAAGTTTACAGTGGGGTAATTGTACTTATAAGTACAAACAGTTCTACAAGGAGCACTTGATGGACTGATTGAGTGCTTTTATAGTTCTTGGGATGAAACTGTTTCTGAAAAGCGAGGTCCGTACAGGAAAGGATTTGACGCGTTTTGCCGTGGCTGAGGTAGTGTGTGCTTGAAACTGTATACCGATAATTCTCTATCTGATCAGCTGCTGCTGTGATTCCCCACTCAGATACAGTGATGTAAATACTCCGAGTGGTGCAGTGAGAGTAATATGGAAAAAGATGATCCGCTGTGGCAACCCTTAACGGGAGCAGCTGAAAGAAGAAGAAGATGCAGTGAGCGTAACAATGCTAAAGCAGTTATGGTATTTGGAATACTATGGCTATTCCCTGGACCATTATATTGCTACAGGTTAATTACAATCAGATGCATTACACTAATAAACAATATGCAGTTAATTTCAGTGTATTTATAAAGCTGCGTCAGGAATGTGGGTCTAAGAAAGAAAGGTGACCACACAGGAACAGTAGCACTGCTTTGATGCTGGGTGCCGCCAGTCTGCAAAACCGAGCGGAGAAATTGTGTATGCCAGAGTATGAGGTACTGTGGAAATGTGCGTGGCTTTACGCCAAGTTTCGTTTTTATACATCGCGATTTCAGCATGGAAACGTTCGTTCGCAACATTTCTGTGTGTACGCACCGTTTATACATGAGGCCCCTGGAGAGGATGTGTGCTGTAGTTTCTGATACGCCACGGTGACAAGGAAAACTGTACAAGGTAGAATGGCAGATCGGGTTGATGCCAATTGTTTGTTGAGGTCTGGGGTGTCTCCTATATAAGCATTGTTTGATAAATGTTTAAAAGTAGCCATTTGGAACAGATAACCTGTTTCATTCTTTTTAGCTTCCTTTGTATTAGAGTGTGTGCATATCCTTTTGAACATTGTCTTAACACAACTCTGTTTATGGGATAAGGTGTGATTGCTACCAAAGTGTAATATTTTGTCCACATAACATTCTTTGCGACAAACACTTGTAATCAAAGTGGCATTGTTACATCTTTCTTTGGAGATGCCCAGGAAGCTAATGCATACATTCATTTCTCTTTCCGTGGTGAACTGATTTGCAGGGAATATTGAGTTGATGTGGCTGTGGAATTCATTCGGCTGGTCACTTTTTAATATGACAAATCTATCATTGACGTAGCGTAAGGTTAGGTGTGAACTGAGTAAGAGTCACACTTTCAAATCACTGCATAACCAGTTAAGCTAAGAGTCCCGATAATGAAGATTCCATTGGCATGTTTTCTTTCCATCTGTAATATTTCCCATTAAAATGGAAGTGAGTTTTCTGCCAAAGTGATGTTAAAAGCATTATGTCCTTCGTGGTCAGCTTCATTCTACCGTTATTGTAGAGTTGTTATTGAGTTTTGAGAGTAAAGTCTCTGTGGCTAGATGAATTGGAATCATGGCATATAGAGACACAAGATCAAATGAGATCATGATTCCAACATCATTGATGGGTATATTCTTCAGGCGCTGCAATGCCATCTCTGCACTATTAACTGAATAATCTGAATCATACATTAAATGTCTGAGCATTTCAAAAAGTGTTTTGGAAAAGTTATATGTTGGACCACCCATTAGGCTGATTGTAAGTAGTGGTGCCAGAGAACATTTCCTCTATTGTAGTTACATATTGCTCTTTTTCCAGTATGACTGTTTTGCCTCCTTTGTTGGCTGGTGTAATAACAATACTTTTATCATTTCATAGCGATCTTAATGCCTTCCTTTCTTGTTTAGAGATGCATATATTTAAAAATAGAATGTCTGTCTGTATGTTACCAAAACAATCCTACACGCTTTGACCAATCTGGATCAAATTTTGCATAGTTGCATAGGCTACATTGGAACTCACAATACTGACCCTGGGGTTCCCAGTGGGGGTTTTCTTCCCTGTGTGCTAACAGTTTGCACACCAGTGCCACCTGTTGGCTCAGAGAAAATATTACAATCCTGCACCCTGTAACCAATCTGGACCAAATTTTGGACTATGCGGACAAGACAAAGCAGAACATTGTAAAGAGGTTCAAAAGTGTTGGCGCGATAAACATGCAGAGCAGGTTAGAGATTATGAAAGTACTCAAATTCGAAAGTCTCAAAAAAGTGATAGTAAAGATCGCATTAGCGCTAACAAATGGAAATTGTTACTCGATGAAATAAAGGAACAGCGAAAAGAGATCGAATATATGGACATAGGTGATATGACAGAAGTATGTAGATATTGTTTGGCTTTAAACTTTAAGTTGGAGACTTGTAGATCGTCTACTTTGTGTTGCCATCAGGAAAAAGTAGTGTTTCTTCCCAATGAAAAGGCGTGTCCGCAAGAATTAAAAGATTTGCTGTTTGGTGAAAGTGAAATCCACATATGCAAGCAGCAGAGACGTGAAGTGGCTGGCGCATAGCACAGGCTGGCTGGTTGGCGAGCAGGTGGCAAAGCTCCCTAGTACATAAATATGTTCCAAAAAAAAAACTAACTACATACATATAACTCATCCAGCTTAAGTGACTTGCTCAGTGTCACATAGTCAGGTACAGGCAGAAATGAGTGATTTAAAGTCCATCACCTTCGCCACTACACCCCACTGCCAGGAATTTTAAGGCAGTTTTTTATTTTACCATCTTAACAGATTTGTAATCTTAAACTCTAAGCTAGGTGCAATATTTAACATAACAATTATCCAATTCAGGGTCACAAGTCAGCTTATATTGGTCCACAGCAGGACAAAAACAAGAAACCTTTCTTGCACAGGCCACTAGTCAATTCACAGCCCACCTCATATACATCACCACAATGACAAGAAGCGAGTTTAGAATTACATACATGCCTTTAGGAAAAGGGAGAGAAACAGGTACATACTCTAGAAAGGCATTTAGACATGGGGAGTACTCTGAAACTCCATTCAGACAGCAACTAGGTGAGGGATCCACACTCAGAATTCTGGATTCAAGTGGCACCATGGTGTGGCAGATGCCACCGAAACATTTCTCACGAAATGCCTTAGAGTTTCCTTCTAATGGATCCAGTTGTCATTGCACAAGAAATGCAGAAGTTGGACAGCACACCTCTACCTCTGTATATTATCATTTGAATTGCTCTTTGCAAGACAGGGTACAGTTGGGAGTAAAATCTTTACATAGAGAGAATATACATGTTCTTTGCTCTGTTTCATATATGGGATGCTGGTACAGATATGCAGAGGAAACAATCCACAACAAAAAAAACAAAAAAATGTCCAGCATTGTGAGTACAAATATAGCCATTATAGAGTCTCAGTGAGAAGAAGCTGATTGTGGACAACGCAGGAACATTCCTGATGGAGCAAGCATACTGTGCATTACAAGTAAATGAATATACACCCTTACACAGAATCCAACAGGGTCCCGTTTAGAGACACACATGGACATAGCATCATGCCTCTGCCTGGAAAATATGGGGAAATGGACGGATAACAAATTATAATGGTAAACAGACACATAAGGTGCAGACATCCAGACAATTACCTAGCCTAATTATTTTCAGATCTGATAGAAACAACACTAATAATACAGAAAGAATTGTATAGCCGGTGAGGTTGTCATCAGTCTTACATGTGTTTGAGCAGGTTATGGTGACCGTATTTCTGATGTTGCAGGTCTTCTTCATGCACATACTCAGCTTCTCTTCTGTACCGTTGCAATCAGCTGACACAAACAAGGCTGATTTGACTCCCTCTCCAATTTGTACTGATGCTCCTATGCCACATTGCAGCTGCTTACACACCACACAGGCATCATTAATTTCCAAATTTTCATAACAGACTTTATCCCACCTTTTGAAGATCTTGGAATATAATTCCAAACTTCCTGCACAGGAGTTTGGGCCATTGATGAGTCTTACATCTGAAAAAAAGAGATATTGGTCACAATAAAGGCATCCCTTGTGACAATTTGGGGGTCACCTCAGCATTTTGGAAAATCCGAGTTTTAAAAGTGGGTTATTAGATGTTGTTCTTCTGGTTGTGTAGATGAGAACAGTTGCTGTGAGCTATAAAATAGACTTAAATAGAGTATTAGCCTTATTAATAAATAAGGATTGTCCTGCATCTTGAATCATCATTTGAAGGGTCTTAAAAAAGTAAAGAGATAAAAGGCAATGCTCTCACCATGATGGTCAGGAATGAAAAGAAAGTGCTCCTAACCCTAAAGATAAAATTACATAACAGTCTCAAACCTGCTTAATCCAACTAAGGGGCCAGAGCCTAAACTGGCAGAACTGGACAGAAGGCTTGAAAGATCTGGACAGGATACCAGGCTATGGCAAGGCACACTAACACATTTGGAATTGGAAATTAACCAAACATGAATATCTTTGGCCAAAGTGGAGGCAAACCCAGGGAGAACATGCAAATTTAACACAAACAACATCCAAATCTAGGATGCTGGATCTGTGAGGTAAGGTTATGTAGATTACTGAAATTATTACCATATACAGAAGAGTGTTTGCAGCTGTCTTTGAATTTAATTATTGTTACTATAAAACATGTCCTTCATTCCTCATTTTTTTCATCTACCTCTTTAAGATAAGTGGTTTTTGCCAACTTTCCAATAAAAAAAGTTATATGAGCATCCTGCTTATAAAAAAGTATTGTCAGATTAAGGTCCACTCGTGCAGTCAGCAGCTCAGAGAAAGAGGAGCTGAGCCAAACTTTTGTGAACTCTTTATAATAATTGAAAAGTTAGAAAATGTATGAATGACATAACATTTAGTTGCATTCAAGGGACTTAGTGTACCGAATTGTAGCATTTGAAGTCTTTTTACTTAGTTCACCAAAAAGTTAGTTATAACATTTTTATTTATTAAATATTTTTGTAGCAGTGAAGTATATTCAAAAATAACAGTAGTAATAGAATGCAACTACATGTGTAAGTATACTACATTAAACACACACACTTTAACATTATTTTACTATGAAGAGCAAATCTGGAGCAGTGTCAATGAAAATTGAACTGTCCCAACAAAATTCCTTGAAGAATAAGTGTGTCAAATGTCAACAATATTGGTCCACTGGGGGCCAAGTTATTTCTCGTGGACACACAGACAGACAGAGAGATAGACAGGAGGATGACAGTAGGTGATTACACTCATAAAAAATGAATGATGGAACTGTGGTAATGCAGGTCCACAGCTCAAAGGCCAGTTTTAATAGATAATCACCAGTGGTGGGGTAGTGTGGCCGGAGCGCTTCCCGGGCGCATCTATAATTGATGATGAGAGCTGATAATCGCCAAATCTGATCCACGTCCCCACAATATATAGTAGAAACGCGAGGTGGATAGGAGAGTCAAAAAAAAAGGAAAGAACGGCAACAGAGGTTAAGGGAGAAGAAGGCAGCAGGAAAGAGAAAGCTGGTGCGTGAACGAGTGAGAGCAGACTCATTGAAGGTTGAATGCAGCTGGTAGGAGAGCCCTGGAGGAGTGTTTGGCCAACTCTCGGGTTAGGCGGATTGAAGCGGACGCTCCAGCTGAGCAGTTTTGAAAAGTTGGAGTGACCGGCAGAGGAGTTGACTGGCCATTGAAGGAAGCGGCAGTCGAGGAGGCTTTGGGTCTGTTGAGCCCCAGCATGAGCGCCCTGGCCACTGGGCAGGGAACCTAAGTCTCGGTCCGGCTGGAACCTTACGTAGCTGGGAATCGGAAGGCTACAGGACCAGAATAAGAGGGAGCTGCTGGTAGGATGACTCCCCTGTTGCGGGGACTGTATGGGAGAAGCAGGAGAGCCGCCAGTAGAAAGAAGAAAGCACCGGAGTTTTAAGACAAGACTGCTTCCAGCCATTATCATTTTAACCTCCACGGATTCACCTCTGTTTTAATGGATTATTTATTTAAAGATTTGTGATGCACTGCACTTATTTATTTAGACACTGTTTTTGGTTTTGTTTGTAAATAAAAGCACTCTGCACTTTTTGCACCATCCCCTTGCTTCGTTGTTGATTCCCATTCCCAATGTCATTTTTTAAAATTTATTTTCATTTTCAAGTAATTGAAAAATATTTGCAACTTTTTCTGATATCTTTGCTGGTGCCACCATTTTGTGGTGGAATTGCTGCTACGTTACTGAGAGATTTGATCTGGTAATGTGCAATTCCCATTCACCGCCATGACGGCATAAAAGGTCAGCCTAAGGCTTTTTGGGTTATGTCACATTGGTAATGATGGTAAAAATTGTAACTGGGGTTTGTTTCAGGATTTCTGGTATAAAGATTTTTCCAAACTGAACTTCGATTACGATGAAGGTTTTGCTTTTCAGTTTGGCAGAAGAGCAATTTGAATTTACGGTTACAATCTTGGCTTATTATTTGACTCACACTTTTTTTCTAGTCCCTTTAGCATTCCATCTGCTCTGCAGAACAACACTAGGTGGAATGGCAGATAATCTAGAATGGATCAGTACGGAGGGAAGTGGACCCTATATAGTCTTGAGAAGATTTGCAGCAGATGAAATGTAATGTTATGTGTTGCACTGGACCTATTACTTTGTACGTACAGACAGTGTAAAGAAGGCTATCAGCATGCTAGATTATATACCACAACGTGTGGAGGACAAGTCAAAGGAGTTTATATTTCAGTTATGGGTCTCATTTAAGGTACTGCATTCAGTTTTGGTCGTCCAGCTGTAAAAGGACATAGCAGTATTAGAAAAAGTCAAGAGATGAGGGACTGCAAGTTATGAGTTATGAGGAAAAACTGCTGAACCTTTTCAGTTTACACAAACAGAGATTAAGAAGAGACATGATTAAAGGTGTTAAAATTATGAGATTAATACAGGGGGTCCCATCTGTTACCTTGAAATGAGTTATTCAACAATAAAAAAAGTGACACAGATGGAAGCTTTTTAAGGATAATTTTTCAACAAATATAACAAGTTTTTTTCACATAGAGAAACAGACATGTGGAAAAAATTTAAATGAAGTGTGGTAGAGAGAGCCTTTTGAGAACATCAAAATCTGAATTCATGTTCTTTTGGAAAGATTAGAGGGGTCGAATTGTCGACATTTGCTAAGACAAATGGCCTGTTCTTGTCAAAATTGTCCTAATACATTTTTGCCTTTTTTGAATGATCTTTGCATAATTGAGTAAATAGCATGTAAAGCAGCATATACTTAATCTTATTATTTTGAGGTTCATGGTTCTCCTTTCTGATCTACAAGTCCATCAATAAAAGCAGCTCAGGTATTCAAAAGGGATGGAAGGTAGACAGGAAGCTGCTCCGAGTAGTCTGGTTATTTAAACGTGTAAGAAGAACAACTACAGGTATTGGAATACAGTCTGGGAGGGTTTTCGTAAGAGTTCATTGCCCCATTCATTCATTTTTCTTTGTAGGTTTTTTGAGTCAAAGGTTTATTGGCATGGAGGAATAGAAGCAAAGTAGAGAAAGATGGCTATTGAGAGGTAATACATTAGTACTGGGAGATGGGAAAATGGGGGAGCCCCCCCACTTAACAGATAAGTTAAAAGCCTGTACATCTAGACCCAGTATGGTAGAATAATTAATTTGCTCTTTGTCATTTTAACTTTGTACGATGTGTTCACTCATTCATAAAGTATGTAAAGGTCCCCAGCTAACTTAGCATTGAGTTCTTCCTCATGCCTGTGGCTCCCCTCTTCTGTTTTACTTGGTTTTGTTACTTCCATTGACATTGTTAGGGGGGTAAGAGCTTGAGCGGCTTAAGCCCATGATCCCAATTGTCCAGCCCCTGATTTTTGAGTAGACCTCCTAATTCAACCAACTCCCACCCCCTGCAACATGTACATGTCATGCAGAAACCCACAGGGTACCTCCTACTCTTCGATCTGATGACCGACCCGGGGTGGGTTGTGATGGCTAAACCCATGATATTTACCTCAGCTAATGACGCACCTAGTTCTTGACATTTTGACATTTTGGCTACTAGAACTTTTGTATTTCTGGACCTTTAAGTATTGTTTGGCTTTTTTGTATTTTTGGCCTTTTGTGTTTCTTGGCCTATTTTATATTTTTGGCCTTTGGTATTGTTTGGCCTTTACTTTATTAGCTTTGGTATTTTTGCTTTTATAATTGTTTGGCCTTTAAGAATTATTTGGTTAATTTTGTATTTTGCCCTTAATAATTGCTTGACCTTTTCCTAACTTTGTACTTTGTTTTCACCCGTTCTTCATCACTTCTGAGTGTTTTGTTTTTGAATAAAAATGTTTATTTTTGAAACTGTGTGATCCATCAGCTTTAATTGCTGGATATTCTAGAAGGTGCTCATTCTTACCAGAATAAGGGAACAACGTTTTAGCCCCTACACACCACAAGGCCATAATGACAAAGAAGCAGATAAAGATCAACTTGGCACAATAGTGAAAAAACTGACCATATTGATCTTGTGATCAACCATATAGTAAAACATTAGTCCCCATATACAAGAAAGTTAAGTTTGTACAAATAAAAAAACAGACCTGAGCATATGACCCCGGCTGCATTCCCTGTATAATTGCTTTCCATGGTTTCCTTGCAACTCTTTAGCTCCGTTGCATTTTCCCCACATTCCAAAGAAACCCATGTTGGATTGTCACCATTCCCAAAATCAACATTCCATGAAGGTTCGGTCCACAAAGCCTCCCCACAATGAATTTCGCCACAGACAGCATTGGCCGCATTCCTGTTCCAGCCTTTCTGGCTTACTGTTCTCCACTGTTGGACGCCTTTATTGATTTCCACTCTTCCAGAGCAGCAGCTGTATCCATTCACCAGTCTGAGACTCTGCTTTTCTGAGAAGGGGAATGCAAGAGAGATGAGAAGGTATGATTAAAATGCAATGTATACACCTTAATATTTGAAACAAAGAATTGCATAAACTTGGTTCAAAACTGTACAGTACACATTACAAAACTGCATGGCTCAATAAAATCCAAGCAAAATAATATCTAAATGTGAAAATGACCTCACAGAAAATACTTGGCCAACATTTATTGGGATGAAAATGTAGAAATCTGTGTGTAATGGGGAATCACCTAGCATGCTGGTGCCCAGCATATTACTGTCCAAAACAGACCTGCTGGTGACACAAAGCAATACACAATTCTTGATCTAGCCCTACCAAGGGTTGAAGAGGTGGTTGTGGAGAAGTCTCCATCTTTCCATTTTCTAAATATGCTTTTTTCTCCACTTACAGTACCAAGTCTGAGCTTATAAGCATTGGCTGCAGGGCACATTCACTGACACATCCATAGCCAACAACAGATGACTATTAACCCATCTTGAAAATGTTTGGTAGTGGAGACAGAATGTGCAAACTCCAAATACACAACAGTTTGGCTGGGAATCTGGGGCTTAGAGCTGTAAGTCACCGCATCGCCCTGCTGAAGAAGAAGCAATTGCACAATGCTATACAGTAAGTGACAGTGAAAACATTTTGAACCCAAAAGACTGGTTTCAGTTGAGGCTTCAGTGTGAAGACCACCTTTGTGTCCAGGCTGCCACTACCGTTCAATGCAGTTCTGTTTTTTTAGATTGTATTCTGAAATAAAATTCATCTAGAATCATAGCTGTACTGGTAAGGTCAGTTAAGTAACTGGTATGTAATGAGAAGAAGCTCTGGTTCACAATACATAGGGAAAGGCAAGAACTGGATATCAAAACTTGAGTTCATTCCAAATCGATGGGAACAGCTAACGTAAAAGCAGGTGGAAATGAAAAAAACAAGAAGCCACATACCATTCAGTTATTGACAGGCACATGGATTAAAAGTGTGTGAGAAAGGTTTTAAAAAGCCTATTCTAACTGTTCACAAACTGCAGTACACACACCCAAAGAGGTAGGCCAAGATCTCATTTGAGTTACATGAAAAACTATTTATGGTCCCTTCTGCCATTTATTGTGTTTCCAGACTCACAAAACTCCTGTGTCCTGGTTTGGCCTAAACAATACCAGTTAGTCCTTACACACTTAAAGTAAGCCTGCCCTCAAATTTGATTATCAGGCTTGTGGCCTGCACACCAATAAGAGGCCAAAGTTTGTAAATCTCAAAAGGGAGAGGGGAACAGTAAGAATACCTGTTCCAAAGAGCAAAGCAGAGTTTTAATAATCATAAGATTCTCCAAAGGATTGTTCAAAAGAGGATAAAAAAACATGCAATGATTTCAAAAGTAGTTTGTAAATTACTAAATTGCCCTTGAACATGTTTTAGCTTTGTCCTGTCTACTGCTATTCTCACTAGCTTACAGTAAGCTAAAAAGAGCCTCCAAGAAGACATTAGTATTGGGATCCCTGGTCTTTTTTTTTTGGACTTTGTCTTGTTTGTTCCTGTTAATCTATCCTTCTCGTCATCTTCTTTTTTTTCCTTGTTAGCATTTTGGCTCCTGCTGCTTGCAGGTTCAAAACATCCCCCCTTGTCACTCTTTCATATGAAGATATGGTCTGGGTTCTGCCTACGACCACTGTCTCCATGCTTGTCTTATTTCTGACTTATGCAAGTCATATTTTAATTGGATCCCTGGGAGTGTCCAATTCATAGCATGAAGTGTTATAATTACATTAAACTTAGTGGCATTACCTAATAAATCAGTCTTGTGAACTATAAGGGCAGGCAGGAAAGAACATTGTTAAATGTTCATGTATGGCTCTACAAAACTTGTAGACAGGGCTTACTAGTTTCAGGAGGACTTTTTGGTTCTCTTATTTTTTGGACATTTTTTGCCTTTAAAGTGATTAGGAAGTACTTCATTTCTAGTGCACACTTGGGATTTATGTCTGTTATTTCTGTCTGGAAGATTTTAGAAAACCTTGTCCTAATGCATTTAAAGTTTGGCATTATTGAATGAGACTGCAATAGACTGGCAACTCAACTATGGTTGATTTTTCACTTGCACAGTATGTGTAAAATGGGCTCACAAACCTGAACTGGACGAATTAGGTTTGAGAAAATAGGAATGCGTTAATTACTTGATGGAACAATTTCATTTTACTGTATATGGAATTAAAACATAATTTGTTACTTATTGCTTTCAGTTATAACTTTTAATGTTGAGTAAACTCTGATGTTTACTTACTAAAGTCACTAAGCTGCTGCTTATTTGGATCATTTCCCCAAAGTCTGTGGCCCCTGTGTTGGGTTACCTTGTATTATTATGATGAAAGTTCTGATTTCCTAAAGCAAGGTGTGATGGTCATAACAATGAATCAGAGCAGTCCTAACCCTTCAGAACTTGACAGAAGGAAAGACTTAGTGTCTGAGTATTGTATTGCTGACATACTAAATGGCTATAATGGTGAAATTGTTCTCACTTGCACATTTGCAGGTTATACAACTGAGTATGAAGAACTTGTGTCTGTGCCCATCTATAGTTACGATATGCTTGTGCCTAAGACTGCGTGTTGTAGACATGTTTCTAAAAGTCAGTACATCTGTTTTCTTACAACATTTGCCTGCCAGGAGCTGTGCTTTATACCTGGGCCAAACACACATCTCACATGTCCATTGACTTCATTTCCAACTCCTACCTCAGATCTTGTTGACCCTACCTTGGCAAGAAATGATGACCTCAGAGCTGCTACAATTGGTGACTTGCATGCCAAAGTTGCCACAGTTTAGCAGCGAGTTCTCATTGCCAGTGCAGGACACACCACCCTGGGTGTGCTCAATCATCTCTTGTTTAGTCGGTTTCACAGTATTGAAATATGAACCACAGTTGAGTTCTTTGCAGACCACCTTTGAGTTGGCAGGAGTCCAACTACTGCTGCATATGGATCTCCACATCCCATTCTGGTAGACCTCCACTGTGCCAGAACAGCAACTATCCCCTCTCACCAGTCGGACATGGGAACCACCTAAGATGAAGGGCAAGAGCAGAGTTTAGGGAAATGGAACAGAGGATGCAATATTGAAATTTGAAACACTTGTGGATGTTCAATCATGAGGTAAGGCACGGCCATTATCATCGTTTAGTCTGCGGCTTCACTTGGCAAAATCTATGCCTGTGGCTTGAAGATTTTTAAATGAGGGTCAGATATCTAAAAATGTTCTATTCATTAGTTGTTTGGTGAAGTTTGAATGGTTTTGGAAACGTTAGAGTTCAAGACAAAATTGAACTTCAAATATCAATTAAAATAGAGTGGTGACTGAGGTTGACCAAATGTCTATGGAACATGAAGACCTTGTCCTAAAAAGTTTCATGACATCCTTAATAGTCCTGCATAACCTTGGTACAATAAATTCTCTTGTAACTGAATGAGAAGCAATACGATCCTTTAATGGAAAATTAGAAAATCCAGAGGTCATTTGTAACTGGAGTAATGAGAAATTTAACAGATTTACTACAGTATATCTAAATGAATAGATTATTATATTACATGTTTTATATATATATACAGTACTGTATAAGATATTTTTTTCTATAGCTCATTGTTTGTTTTATTATTTGCTGTTGTGTTCATGAATTTTCCAAAGTGAGATTGAGAAGTTTACCTTGACCTTATAACTTTATGGTATTTTTACTTCATTGTTGCATTTCACAATGTGACAAGATTAACTACATTGATTTGAAGAAATTGAAAGCATACCCACTTCAACAATGTTCTTCCATCTGAAAAATGAACCTGAAAGAGTAAAGATAATGTGGTTAAAGCAGAAAAAACAAATTGAAATGTTACAATTGGTTTAGCAGTTTACAAGTCAGTGACAACACTGAGCATCAGAAATGCGAGATAATGCAGTGCTAGGTGCAAGCATCACGCAAAGGTCAAGGATTGCTTGCTGAGAATCCATCAGATCTGCATGACCTAAAGGCAAATACAGAGGCAGAGCTGAGTGTGCTCATATACAGAAGGGGCACAGAACTGCCAAGGTTTTTATGAAGACTAGGGGGCTCCGCCCACTGCTCGCTTCGCTCGCTCACCCACATGTTTGGTTTACCGGATATACAATACAATTTATTTTTTGTATAGCCCAAAATCACACAAGAAGTGCCAAAATGGGCTTTAACAGGCCCTGCCTCTTGACAGCTCCCCAGCCTTGACCCTCTAAGAAGACCAGAAAAAACTCCCAAAAAAAAACCTTGTAGGGAAAAAATGGAAGAAACCTAGGGAAAGGCAGTTCAAAGAGAGACCCCTTATCAGGTAGGTTGGGCATGCAGTGGGTGTCAAAAAGAAGGGGGTCAATACAATACAGTACAATACATAGAATAGAATAAATCCTCAATACAGTATAAAAATAAAAATTCTAGAAGTACTGAGTAGAATTTCACATTAGATGATATCACATAATATGATTTGGATTTGTTTTAAGTCCTGGAGACCTGTCGCGCTGCCCTTCGACCTTTTTAAAGCCTGTACAGTCGCTGTCCTTTTTGCTACGGCCATGGGACAATCTCTTGGCACCAAGTCTCATGATTACGGTCCCCGCGAGATGCACCGTGGCAAGTCTCCTTGGTCTCGGGGGTCTTTAAAATGTCTTTCGAGATGATTGAGTATCGTAGCCTTGCATTTGCTTTCCATTCCAGGATTCTCTTTTATATATAGAGAGATATTGTAACAGGACAAGATATCACTGGAATTATTATCCATCTAGCATCAGACCTGCTTAAGGCAGTTCAAGGTCACAGAAGGAAGAAGTGTGAGACAGTCTTCCATGCCACTGAGCTGTCTTATTTTAATGACTTCTTCCTAAAGTACTGCTGCTCTTTTAAGTTTGCTCCATTATGTCAGTTTGCTAAAAATATATGAAATTTGACCAAACAAGAGATGACCACTCAGTCCATCATGCTCTTTTGTTTAGTTAATAGCTAAGCTTTCCCAAAATCTCTTTCAGATAATTTTTAAAGGTTGACAAGGTTTCTACTACTGGTTCAGAAGTTTGTTCCTGATTCCCACAACTCTTTCTGTTAGGGAGTGCTTTCTGGTTTCAGTCCTAAATAGCTCATGGAATTATAATTATAAGCAGACACTCATTTGAAGATCTAAGGTTACGATTTGGAGTGTAAGGTGAAAGGCATTCTGAAATATAGGATGGAGTGAGATTATGTAAGGCTTTGTAAACCATAAGCAATATTTTAAATACAATTCTAAATGGTAAAGGTAGCCAGTGTAGTGACATCAAAACTGGAGAGGTGTGCTTCTTTTCCTAGTGTCACATACGTGCGATTAGGAGGCAGTCAAAAAGCCTAAAGGTGAGTGAAATATCGTGATATGAAGGATTGTCACGTGGTACTTACCTGAATCTCTTCTCTCAACACAAAAAAACTGAGGAAAAATAATTGCCTCTACTTCCGGGTTCCAAAATGGCCGCCATGATGTCACTTCCGGTGACTCAATATGACATCACACTGTTTTAAACTCTCCTGATTTTTCTTTCCCTTTCATACTCCAGACCGACGCATCAGACACAGGATTAGGAGCCATGTTGAGACAATGCGTCGATGGTGCTGAACACCCCATTATGTACCTCAGCCGGAAACTAGTGGACAGAGAGACCAGGTATGCCGTGGTGGAACGAGAGGCATTGGCGATTAAATGGGCTATCATGCAGTTAAGGTACTACCTATTGGGTTGGGAATTTACTCTGGTGACGGATCAGGCTGCTGTACAATGGATGTCCCTTCACCGGGAGTCTAATCCCCGTGTCACTAGGTGGTTTTTGGACCTTCAACCTTATCGTTTTAGTGTTGTTTCTCATAAAGGTTCCTTGCAGGCCAACGTGGATGATCTCTCCCGTGCCCATGACCTCTCGGTGCAGGTCACCCGACCCAGTGGGTCTGGGCTGTGGGGGGGGGCTCATGTCACACACATGCAATTAGGAGGCAGTCAAAAAGCCTGAAGGTGAGTGAAATATCGCAAGATGAAGGATTGTCACGTGGTACTTACCTGAATCTCTTCTCTCAACAGAAAAACCGAGGAAAAATGATTGCCTCTACTTCCGGGCTCCAAAATGAATGCCATGATGTCACTTCCGGCAACTCGATATGACATCACATTCGGCCATCATGACTGACTTCACTTCCGGTTCCACCAAAATGACACTGTTTCCGATTCCTGCATTCAGCGTCACTTCCTGCCAACCATTTCCTATTTCCATAATTAATTTCTGTATTTAAACG
The DNA here is from genome assembly GCF_900747795.2 of Erpetoichthys calabaricus. Classification (NCBI taxonomy): domain Eukaryota; kingdom Metazoa; phylum Chordata; class Cladistia; order Polypteriformes; family Polypteridae; genus Erpetoichthys; species Erpetoichthys calabaricus. Next base: position 85,419,801 of record NC_041404.2, read on the forward strand.
CCATTTTGTGCCATAAACTTTGTCAGATGTTACCTAACAGTACTTTTGATCATTTATTTCGCATTTTTTGCTTTATTTGTCCGTAGGACAATATACGGGGACGGTCCCCAAAACTTTATATTTGTCTTTTTAGGGTAGTCCTGAGAGGAGTGCATCATAGTAATCTAGTTGACTAAAAACAAAAGCATAAACTAATTTCTCAGCATCTTGCAAAGTTATAAGAGATCTAACTTTTGCTATATTTCCTGAGTGAAAAAATGCTGTCCTAGTAATCTGATTAATATGTGATTTAAAATTCAGGTCAGAGTCAATAATTACCCCTAAATTCTTCACCTCTGTGTGACGATGCGGGTTCCGCTCCATGCTCCCATCTTCCTTCTGGGAGAGTCTTGAACCCGATACCGTCAGTAATGTCACCGATGAGCTGGACAGTGAGGAACAACAATGAAGCAAAGGGGATGGTGCAAAAAGTGCAAAGTGCTTTTATTAAAAACAACAAAAATCAAAGTGTCCAAATTAAATAGTGCAGTGCTTCAAAGTTAATAAATAAATAATCCAATAAAAACGAGTGAACAGTGGAGGTTCAAACACGATAGAAAAAATCCTTTAAAAACAACGAGGTTAAAACAATGGCTGGAAGCAGTCTTTTTAAAATCAGCCCAGTGCATTCCTAATGGTGACTCCCCTGCTTATCCTGTCCAGGCTACGCACCACGGGAGCCACCCTACATGCACCTGACCTTCTTACTGCCGTCATCTGCTGGTCTGTTCACCATTCCAATCCCTGGCTCCGGTAGGCTTCACCAGACTGCAACTTGGGCTCCCCAGCAACCAGGACACTCACGCTGGGGGTGTTCATTTTGCAAGTCCCGACTCCAGCTGCCTTCTCAGCCTTATGCGGTGAGTCATCCTCCTTCTGGTCACTCCCGCTACTTAATAATGCTTAGCGGAAGCAACCACTACCGCCTGCTCCCAGGGTGCCGGCCAAACACCCAGGCTCACTGATCAGTTGCACCTTTGCTCGTTCATGCACTGGCTTTCTTCTCCCTGCTTCCTTCTCCATTAACCCCTCTTCACATTCTTTTTTTCTTTCCTTCCTCTCCTGGCCGCCTCGCACTTCTATTATTTATCACAGGGACATGGATCAGGTGTGGCAATTAGCAGCTCCTGGCATCAATTACGGATTCAGACAACTCCTCACGTGTGCACTTAAGTGAGGACCGCCCGCATCACGAATTCATCCGGGAACCACTCCCACCACACTTCCATGCCCCCTCTCTAAGCCGCGAAGGTGGCGATTATTCATTTAAAAAGTGACCTTTTTGACTTGAGCTGTGGACCCGCTACACCCCCCCCCCCCCCCCCCGTAAGCCCCAGTTGCACGGGAAGGCTCCATGATACTGCCAACCCTGTGCAACTGCCGGCCCAGGTCCACAGCACGGCCACGCTACCAAGCCCTCCCTTGTTAACACAGGACATTAAAAGAATAAGAACCTTTAAAAGACAATAAAAGCAATCAAATAAATAAATGTCCATTAAAAAGCTCTGTCCTTTAAAATGTCCTCCTCCGGCTTGGGTCTGTGGGTTCTTAAAGTCTGGCACCTATCCCACTTGCTGCTCTGTGTCCTGCTCTTCAGTCCCCTACACCACACTCTGTCTTGACTTTCAATCCTCATGGATCAAGTTTATTTCTAATATCCTGATTATATCCATTTTTGCCAATTACTAAAATTTCTTTTTTCTTTTTATTTAGTTTGAGAAAATTATTACTCATTCACTCAGAAACACAAGTAAGACATTGTGTCAGTGAACCAAGAGAGTCGGGGTCATCAGGCACTACTGATAAATACAGTTGTGTGTCATCAGCATAGCTGTGGTAGCTCACGTTATGCCTTGAGATAATCTGACCTAACGGAAGCATGTAGATCGAAAAGAGCAGGGGACCCAGGATAGAGCCTTGTGGAACACCATATAGAATATCATGTGTCTTTGAAGTATAATTACCACAACTAACAAAGAATTCTCTACCTGCCAAGTAAGATTCAAACCAATTTAAGACACTGCCAGAGAGTCCCACCCATTGACTAAGGCAATTTCTAAGAATATTGTGATCAATGGTATCAAATGCAGCACTCAGATCTAAGAGGATGAGAACAGATAAACGGCCTCTGTCTGCATTTACCCGCAAGTCATTTACTACTTTAACGAGTGCAGTTTCTGTACTGTGATTTGTTCTAAAACCTGACTGAAACTTATCAAGAATAGCGTGTTTATTGAGGTGGTCATTTAGCTGCATAATGACTACCTTCTGTAGGATTTTACTTAAGATAGACAGGTTAGAAATAAATCTATAATTTTCAAAACGCAGAGGAGTTGAGATTATTTTTCTTGAGCAGGGGTTTAACTACAGCAGTCTTAAGACAGTCTGGGAAGACCCCCGTATCTAATGATGAATTTACTATGTCAAGAATCCTATCAATTAGCACGTCGGATACTTCTTTGAAAAAAGTTGTTGGTATTCAGGAAGGGGATTCAGTACCCTGATCTGGTGGAGAGGTTTATTTTGCTTTCATGAGAACTATCAAGTATTCAGATTAGACCAAATAGACCTTAGCAATTCACAGTTAGTCTTGGAATGTGGAAAGTCACTTCACTTGGGGTGCTGATGCTTGTGGGCAAAAAAGCACAATAAATTTTAAACTATTGACTACTGGTGGTCTTTCTCCTACAGTGTTCCTGTGAGAAGAACTTTGGACTGGTCACTTCAGGGCAAACTTTAAAGTTTAAACAGGAAAACGTTGATTTTTTTTTAGGTGAATGTGCCTATTAAGTGTTCAGAGTATTTGAAAAGCGGTGGGTAGTGTCTAGCACCTGGCCTAGGGGACACTCCAGGTTTGCATCTATCTGTCTCCCTTGCATAGGGATGAGTGATTCTTATCCTGTAGTTCACATCTGTAACCCTACTTAACTCTTCAAACCCCTAAATTGAACTTCTGAGGCCAGAAACAATGCCTGAATCTAGGCCAAATTGATGTTAAAAAGTTTAATCTTCTTTCTTTCATTTTCTTTAATTTTCTTTATTAGGGCAAAATGATGAAATAGTTATAATATCAAATACAATAATGTATTTCTTGTTTAATGTATAACCTCTACAATACAACTAAAGTATAAGTTATCAATAAAAATAAAGGACTTTTGCAATAAACAATTTATGCCCTTCTCTTATTATTTTTTTAAAATGGAATACCTAAGTCAATCCTTCAAGCTTTTTGTAAGCCAATGTGATGCAGCATGTCAGGGGTCTGTGGGATGCAAGGTTTTAAAGATTGAGTGGGTCAGGCTTTGTGGGAGTAGATGCACGCTCACAGAAAGCCATGCGGCCCCAGAGTGATTAATTCACATGGGAGCACAGTCAGCACAACCATTCCTCATTAATGGGAGAAGAGAAAACTGAAGAGAGAGAAACTGCAGAACAGGGTTGGTGCCAGGTGTGGTGGTTGGGTGGCCTCGAGATGGAGCAAGAGGAAGGGTGCTCCAGGGGCAGGTCGCTTCTGTTGACCGATAGTTGGAGCAGGGATGATGGAGCCAGGCTCCGAAAGTCCCAGTGCTGACCAGGCTGGGACAAAAGCTGGAGAGAGGAGCACATTGATTTATTTATTGATTTTAATGTCACGATTACTTTGTTTTAATGCAGGATTATATATTGAAGATATTTGCCTGCACTTTTTGTACCCTCCTGACTCTGTTTGAATTGCTATTAATAAACACACTATGCATTTTTGCACCATACTTGTTGTTTGTGTTCTCATTGTTCTAGTCCATCTTGATTCATGACTATCAATGTCATAGGAGATTGAAGTTGTTAAGGCCGGGGGCAGCCGTTGCATCACTCTGAAATTTTGCATAAATGTGTTAAAACCCTGTTTTCTGATTCTAACAACCATTAGCCTTAAAGAGCCATTCTTCTCTGGGTAATTTTGCAGTCACCTTCAGTACTTTGCTTTTTCCTTATCTGTAAGTTATACATATAACATTAAAATTACAAGTACTTTTAAAATTACATTTCCTTGCTTGATATTCTAAGCTAATTACTTTGAAAAGTGCAGTATTTATTATTTAGTTAAATATTTTGGTGGAGACAACTTTAGTTATGAAATGTGTAAGATGAAAAGGTCACTTAAATTTGAATTTATCATTGTGGTTTTGCAAACTTTGCCAAGACCAGCCATAGAAGGCTTTCTCAGTTTTTTAGCTCATTTCTCCTCCATCGTGTCTAAATTGTCTAACTGAACTTTGTTTTTTAGACTTTGTCTGTCGCCAGTCCATTTCTGACCCAAATCAGTTCTTTTGCTAGTGAGCCGAAGTTGTTTGTTTTCTACACAAATCTGCTGCCTCAGTCTCAGAACTGCCTGTGCTCTCTGTGTTACGTATGGGTTTTTCTTTCACATCCCAAACAAATTAAGTATTAAGTTGATTAAGCTGGCCCTGTGTGAATGAAAATGCCCTGCAATGACTGGCACCATGCATGAACTTGGTTCTCTTCAGAATGGGCACTGGTTCCTTGCTGCCCTGCACTAGAGAAAAGAGGTAAAGAATGGATAGATGAACGGATGAAAATGTATGCTGCATTTAACAGGTAACACAGACTCTGTAGTCCTATAGAGAAGATTTCAAAGCTCAGAAATGATAGGAAACAACACCATGCCTGATCTGAATCTGGTGCAGGGTGTGGACTGCCCACATTCAAAAATGTGTACCAGACACAAAGGTCAATGATATCAACTCATTGGCGCTGAATATTCGGGACACTTGGAGAAAGACAAGTGCTGAGTTGTCAATTGGTCACTCCTTGCTCTAGGGAGATTGTAGTGGAATGAGATCATTTTGACCATACAGTATTGTGATTTGTGACAGACGGGTATCAGCAAGAGTGAAAGGGAAGGTCTACAGGACAGTAGTGAGACTAACTATGTTTTATGGGTTAGGGACAGTGGCACTGACCAGAAAGCAGGAGACAGAGCTGGAGATGGCAGAATTAAAGATGTTAAGATTTGCACTGGGTGTGACAAGGATGGATAGGATTAGAAATGAGTACATTAGAGGATCAGCTCAAGTTGGACGGTTAGGAGACAAAGTGAGAGAGGTGAGATTGCATTGGTTAGGACATGTGCAGAGGAGTGATGCTGGGTATATTGGGAGAAGGATGCTAAGGATAGAACTGCCAGGAAAAAGGAAAAGAGGAAGACCTAAGAGGAGGTTTATGGATGTGGTGAGAGAGGACATGCAGGTGATGAGTGTAACAGAACAAGATGCAGAAGACAGGACGATATGGAAAAAGATGATCTGCTGTGGCAACCCCTAATAGGAACAGCCGAAAGAAGAAGAAGAAGTATATATTGTTAAATAAGCCATGCTAATGATATCAAACATTAGCAGCTTTCCTTAATTTATGAGAATAACATCAATATGTTTCAGACCAGAAATCTCCTTTAGAGGGTACCAGGTGTTCATCTTGGATTGTTGCATCAGAGATGCTCTTTAGAACTCAAGTGGCGTCTGATTTCTATTTCCACACTACTACTTTTTCATTTAAAATCGCAGGCATTAGTCGTCATTTTCTCTTTTCATCTACACCACCTCAGGGTTTTACACTTCCTAAAAACAGAGATTTCTGAAAATACTCAACCGAGCTGTACACTTCTGAAAACACAGACTCACCATTACAGTGTGAATGGGTGAAAATGCAGACTCTAATTGCGTCCTCATTTGTTTGTGCTTATTACATAGCCATTCCCTGATTGGATCCCAATCATTACAAAATCTCATTTCCTGATTGGTCACCCTTCACAGATGAAAACAATATTCCAACATAGGGGGCACAGAAAAATTGTTTTCCAAGGGCGTTTGTTGTGTTGCTTACCTCTATGTATTTCAATTGCATTTTGTACAGTTTGAATGCTTACCATCCCTTCAAAGATTTTTCCTTCATTGCATATATGTCCAGTGAAGGAGAATGTCTACATCGTGTGTGTTTTCTGTCATTTTAATGTGAACAGAAATTCTTTTGTAACTGATATGAAAACGCTAGTATGGATAGAAATCATTTTCATTTGTGTCCATTAGTCAAGCACACAATTGTGCTGTCTGGTTTTGTCTTGTCCCTACACCACTGGCACCTATATGGAGATCCTCCACACTGGTGTACTTATTAAATGAGGAAATCAGTACAATCATGGACATCTACACATTAACATGGACCATGCCAATTCCCTCATCAAACACCCCTGGGGCCACTTGTCCAAGGTACCAAAGGCAACTACACTCCCATGAGCCTGAGCACACTGTTTTATTTAATAAAAAAAAAATTGTTCGCTGCCATGGATGGCAAATGCTTTTTACCACAAGCAGCAGCCATTGCTATAAATTGAACAAAACCATAATGACACTTTTTAACATTTGCTTGATTGAATCTGTTGTTACATTTGCTTTCATTTGTTGGTTTAGCAACCTCCATGGTGTTAATCCAGAGTGTCTCTTTGGCTTGGAGTACTATGCAAATATGGTTAAGCCCGAGTGTTTCTCTGTTTAAGCTGTATTGTTCTAAAGCATACTGTTAAGCCACAACAGCACTCGGGGAAGTATTCTGCTGCCATCTAGTGGATAATATAACATCATGCTGCAAAAAAATCATGTATTTTCTATGTGTTTTGCCACTCCATGGTAACTCATCAATATTCATCCAAAGCATACAATGGTGTGTAAATGAAAAAATGTAAAGACAGTTTTAGAATAAACGGAAGCATTAGTTGAATCAAGCAATAGTGATGACAATGTGAACTGGTCATCAGTTGTTGACATGGAAAGTGAAACTGATGCATGCGGCACCACACCACCAAACTGCTATAATAACAATAGTAATAATAATAATACATTTTATTCAAATTGAACCTTTACCGTGCACAAAGTGCTTTACAGAAATTCAGAAAGAAAAACAGGGCATATACAACATTGGATACAAATAACATTTGCTTAAATACCAAATAAAGAAAAATACAGAATATACAAAGCACTTAAATAGAATAAGCGCCAATAAACTGAGAATGAAATACAAAAATACAAAAAAAACTACAGGGTAACCCCTGAATGAATAACATAACTTGTGGTACAAACACAAAGCTTCTTGGGCATCTGGACATAGAGGTCAAGCTGAAAGTAGGGTCAGAAAGTCAGGGCAATTCAAATGCCTTCCTGAACAAATGAGCTTTACATTGTCTCTTTATTAAGAAAGAAAATCCTGAGACGAGACAATTTCCAAGAGATTTTTTCAAATCCCGCGAGACGAGACTTTGGCCATGAGATTTTTTCAAGTCCCGCCCTCCTCTCAACCATATTCAACCACACACACAGCCCTCTCACCTCTCATTCATGTGAATGCTTTTGACAGACACAGTTCTTGCTCTCTTAGCTCTTATACATTTTTATGTTTTCCTCACTTTAAGATCCCAAATAAAGAACACTTATTATGTTCAAATCTTATTGAAGAATTCATTCCCAAAGGATTATCAACTGAAGAAATGAGTATACGAGCAATCCTAGCACAGAGAAAAGATGAAGTCAAACAAATTAATGCGTAAATTGTCGATCGATTACATGGCAAATTGGTTAAATGCATATCAATAGACTATGCTGAAACATTTGGTGGTGATGCGGAAGATGAAAACATCAACTTACAATATCCCGAAAAATATCTACAACCATTAACACCATCCGGTCTTCCACCGCCCGAATTACTGTTGAAAGAAGGATGTATCCAAGAAAGGTAATGTAGTACATCTTCCACGGATAACATTACAGAACAAAGGAGGTCTTGATATGCCATTCGTATAAAAACGTTAACAGTTTAACGTTAGAAAAGCTTTTACAAAGACAATTAATAAATGACAGAGACAAACATTTGAAAAAGCCGGTTTATTTATTAGGGAGAAAGAAATGAAATACACTCATGGGCAGTTATATGTTGCATTGTCATGATGTAAGTCCAAATACAGAATCAAAATTCAATGCGATACTGACTAAAATTTAATTAAATAAATTATTTTTACTGAAGTTTTACAGTAAAAGTGTACATTTAAAAAGTATTTGAGTGTTAATTTCAAAGCCAAACAGAACGAAATCGTATAACGCAACGAATATCTCTAACGCAACATGAAACATAATTTACTTTGAAATAGTTCTATTATGCATATGTAACAAAATAACAATCTATTATTGTACATCCGCATCCCCACACGCAAGCAGCAGAAACGCAAAGTGGCTTGCATGTAGATAGATAGATAGATAGATAGATAGATAGATAGATAGATAGATAGATAGATAGATAGATAGATAGATAGATAGATAGATAGATAGATAGATAGATAGATAGATAGATAGATAGATAGATACTTTATTAATCCCAAGGTGAAATTCACATACTCCAGCAGCAGTATACTGATACAAAAAAACAATATTAAATTAAAGAGTGATAAAAAGACTGGTAAAAATAGACAATAACTTTAAATAATGTTAACGTTTAACCCCCCCCCCCCCCAGGTGGAAATGGAGAGTCGCATAGTTTGGGGGAGGAATAATCTCCTCAGTCAGTCAGTGGAGCAGCTGAAGCTCCTCTGTCTGGAGATGACACTGTTTAGTGGATGCAGTGGATTCTCCATAATTGATAGGTAGCACCAGCCCAGAGGTTAGCGAGCAAAGCACCCTAGTTTTTTAATAGAATGAATAGAGTTAGCTAAACTCATTAATTTAGGGAGGTCATTCCAAAGTCTGGGCGCTATGGATCTGAAGGCCATGTCACTTGTAGAGGACATGTTAGTGTGGGGCACAACGAGATTGTCAGAATAAGAGGACCATGATTATGTATGTTATGGTGTATAGAATCTACAAATTATTCTCTATATTTTTATTATTATATTTTGCTCAATCCCAACACTTGTATAGGCATTATAATAAAAAAGGCATATCCTCTTCCCTTACACCTCACTTGTTCACAGCATAGTGCTAAAATGGTTTTACAGCCTGGGAAAGGAAGACTGAGCCGATACCTCAGGATATTGATTACTTTATGGATGGACATCTGAGACAACAATTTGGTTTACAGTCTGGGAAAAGAAAAATTAAAGAGTTTGAGCAAAATTCATCCATCATATTGACAGCTAGCCAATCAGGTGCATGCAACAATCATGTGTTGTGAAACCACTGCATGAAACTTTATAATAAATATGCCTCATTTGAAAGCAACGTCAGAAGAAGAGAAACAGCGACAATGGAAGGGCAACGTCAGAGAAGAAAACAAAGACACGTATGACCAGTTTTCATCCAATTGTCAGTTAACAGCATTTTCATCAACATTGATTGCTAAATCACAACCCGCCTGGGACATTCATCCTTGTCATCTGTACTTTTTCTCGTAAGCTTTTTCTAAAGACTTTTCTATCAGTTTTATTTTCTATTATTCTTTGTTCCAGTGGTATTATTATTATTCCTGTAATAAATACCATGCTGCTTTTAACTTTCTACGCTTTGTCTTAATGTCTATAGAGTGATTGAAATAATAAGGTAGATTTCTTTGAGCACCTGGTGCAGCCAGAGATTTGCCATTACCTCTGTGCTGCGAGTGAAAGCTCCACTCAATAGTAGGGAACAGTATGTAAAGTAAGGTATTCTTGGCTGATAAATGGCCTATAGTCAAGGGTGCTGAGTCTTTGTATGTATGTTTAAATGTATTCTTGTAGACCAAAAGTAATATTTAGGTCTGAGATATCATTAAAACATCGTATGTTGTTCATGCCGATAATAAGTAAGTCTCTTGAAGTACTGAGTGACAGGTTGTGTTATTTCTAAAGCACTTGTGTGGTTTAAAGTGCTAAAGGTTAATCAGGCGTGTGTGTGTTATTCATGGGGCACTGTTGTGGTTAGGGTCTGTGTGTAGGCGTATAGTTTTGTATGTGTGTTGTCATCTTAAAGTGCAACAGTAGACAGTAGACGAACATGATAACGAACTTGACGAGTACACTTACCCTTGAAAAAACAGATAAAGGGTAAGTAGAGGGAAAGACTATGATAATACAATGGAGAAGGTCACTGATGTAGTCCCGTTCAAGACCATTTAAAGCTTTATAGGTTAGTAATAGAATTTTATATTCAATCCTGGAAGACACAGGGAGCCAGTGAAGGTGACGCAGATGAGTGTTATGTGCTCGCCGTTGCAGGTCTGTGTAAAGACTCTTGCAGTTTGCTGTGATAACAGATTAGAAGTGGCACCTGCCAGTAGGGAGTTACGATAATCGATGCAGGATGTCATAAAAGCAATGAGGAGTTTCTCAGCTTTGGAAAAGGAGAGGAATGAGCGAACATGGAATGTGTTACAGTGGTGGAAGCAAGAAGGTTTTTTAAAGTGATGAATGTGGGAAGAAAAAGAAAGGGGAAGAATCAAAAATAACACCAAAATTCCTTGCGGAACAACGCCTGATGACACCATCACCAAGATTAATTGAGAAGGAGCTCATGTTCTTAAGTTGAGCTTCAGTGCCATTTAGCATGACTTCGGTGTGATATACCTGGTGAGTACAGCAACCTGAAGGTTCACCGTGGTGCGAGTAGGTTTGTGGCAAAAAGATAAAAATGATCATGATCAAGTGGAAGAACAAGAAAGACATTGACGCCCTAAGCACCATTCACAATGCAGTAACTGAGGAAATGTGGAAATCACTAAGCCTTGTACTGTAGCAGCCTACAATAATAACACAGGGGACAAGGCCAATTGTGTGGTTCAATCACTAATATTCTACCCTCTCATGCTCAAGCAACAGAAGATATTATTAGAAAAGTGTGCAAAGAAACACCATTCTGTGGTCCGGATTGTGATGTTGGGCTGTGCCTTGGTGATGGTTTCAATACGTATCACATGAATGATGTGCACTAAATCTGCTTCAATACAGCACTGGACACTAAGTTTACTTTTCCTACTGTAATTATGTTGGTGTATTGGTATTTACAGGTTTCTATTATACATAGTAACATTTTTTATTTTTGAAAAAAAAATTCAAGTTTTTGACTCATTCTTCCAGGAGTAAACATAACAAACACTAAGGACGCTATGAATATAAACCATCTTAACAACATTATGAAAAGTAGTAGTAAAATTATTGGTTTGCAGCATGACTGAATTCTGTCAGAAAGTACCCAGATTTAGGTTTCTGAGGGTAAAGACCAGCAGATTTAAGAACTTGCTAAAAGCATTTTGAATTATATTATTTGTAGCACTGAATTATTATTTTGTGTACTGCTTAAGGTAATTATAGATCTCTGTAATAATCATGTGTGCACGCATGATAACTCTAGCTGCTAGCTGTTGTTTTTAGCTTATTTTTCTTGCATCTGTGTAACAATGTCTTATGATTTTGTACTTATCTGCTGTAAGTAAACTTCCCTCTGGAATAATAAAGTCTGCCTACCTCCTTAACATTTCCTTTGTAGGATTCAGGTAAAAAGCCCATACAGTATACTGAGTATGAGAACTAATACATATAAAGCCCTTCAAGATATACAATAAAAGTACAAAACACACGGGGATCCATGCAGCTTATGAAGACATCAGTAACCTTAAAATGCAGTATAGATTGTAAGATCATATTTAAAATATGTGCATTATATATATACACACAGGCAGACCTTTCGCTAATCTGGCACCATTGGGACCTGAGGAGTGTTGGATTAATGAAAATGTCGGATCACAGAAAGATCAAGCTAAATACCTCTTCATACCTTGGAAATATCATATAAATTAATACAAGCTGTGAAACATTAAACGAAGAAGCAAGTGACATTTTAATGATGTTATGTACAGTGCAGGCTCAGGTAATAAATATATAAAGGATACAGGTAAACAATAGCTAACTACCTCATCCTACCTTTAAAATATCAAATAAATCAGTACACGTTGGATTCCTGCAATAAAATGAAAGCATTATATGAAAGGTAAGTGAAATTTTAATGAAGTTGCTAATGCACCATACCTGCACAGGTAAGATTACGATTATGGGAGGATCATTTTCTAGCTGCGAGCCCTGTTACTCAGGAGTAATGACAGCTATTAATTAGTCATGTCTTGTAGTGGATATGCTGTGCAGTAAAAGCACTGTGTATGCTGCGAACTGCAGCCAGGCTCTGATACCTTATGAGGGGCCGAGTCATTACAATGCATTTAGGTTGACACCTAATACTACAACGGTGTTGACTTGAGCAGTTAATAAAACATATATATTATCACGCAAACACTACATTGTGCACATTAAGTAAAACATGTCAGTACTGTACCATGTATACTAATGCAATAAAAAAGGCCAATATCAAACGTTTTTCAATGGGGGGTGCTGTCGGCATTAAATTATAGCTTCACTACCAATTAAAAATACTGAAATATGTTTGTAATACTTTAAACACTGCTCTGGCAGAGAGTGCTCGAAGTTATCCAAATGTTATCTTTTCTGTTATCTTTTATGTGTTGCAGTGATGGTAATTTGTGCACGTATTATAAACAGGGTGTTGTGTTGAACCCGTGTCCTGCCTGTGTGTGTCTGGGTAGGGTGGCGGTACGCCCCCTGGAGGTGTCACAATCTGCACTTTAAGTGAATGTCTAATTTCCCATAATGGTGGTGATGGCCCTGGATGTGCCAGATGACAGATACACAGCAATCAGAAGAACGCAAAGAAACGTATACTTTTATTAAAGTGGATTTTAATGTTGTGATTCTCTTAAAGGTACTAAAAAATAAAGACCAAGGGGTCTCAGGCTTGAAATAGAGTAAAAATGTTGTGTTTGCTGTAGGTCCTTAAAAAAAAGTATTGTGTTGCACTTAATTAGTGCTTTTTTTCAGAAAAATGTGATGATGTCTATAGCAGGAATATTGCAACATAAAAAAGTGAGTAATAAAAACAAAGTGTACTGAATGAAAGTAAGAAGACACAGATATGCCTATGCAGAAAAGGTGCTCCATGTAGTAAGGGAAAGGACAAAAAAAGCCATTATGCTTATTGGAAAGCATGATAAAAGTTTCAAAGGAGAGCAAAAGAAAAGATGTAGTGAAGCAGCATGCATGGAAATTAATTCATAAATTAAAAATAAATACATAAATAAATTTATGAGGAAGGAGGTAGGTGGCTTAGATGAGAAAGGAATGTAAAATAACTGAGGGACTGAAGTAAAATAAAGATGGAGAAGAGCAAGAAACAGGGGTATAGGCAGATGTAAAAGTCACTATATAAACTAAAATGGGAGCCAAGCGTATGGAGTTGTCATACAGCGAGACAAACAGAAAAAGAAGATCAAACAATGAAACTGATGGATGATGAGCCTGCAAAATATAACTGAACTTTTACAGAATGAAAAAGACACATAAACAGAGTATATGTGATGAAGACTGACAGATAAAAGGACAGCAATTTAATTTGCGGGCGGCACGGTGGCGCAGTGGTAGCACTGCTGCCTCACAGTAAGGAGACCTGGGTTTGCTTCCCGGGTCCTCCCTGCATGGAGTTTGCATGTTCTCCCCATGTCTGCGTGGGTTTCCCACAGTCCATAGACATGCAGGTTAGGTGCATTGACAATCCTAAACTGTCCCTAGTAGGTCTGTGGACTGGTGCCCTGCCCAGGATTTGTTCCTGCCTTGCACCCGGTGTTGGCTGGGATTGGCTCCAGCAAACCCCTGTGACCCTGTGTTAGGATATAGTAGATTGGATAATGACTGACTGACTGCCTTTAATTTGCAGCTTTTGCAGTGTAGCAGCAGCACCAGAAGCAGTCATCTTTGTTAAGGTATAAAGGTGAATGCCATTGCCTAGAGAATGAAAACAGTAGACTTGCATGGCACGTGACGTTCAGCCATCTAATTCTGTGGCACTCCTTTCAAGTGTGTTGCAGACATTAAGTGGCCCAATGATAGCCACAAGGGTTTAGGGTTCCCAGCTTTTTCTATGCCCCGCACCCCTAGAAAATATTTGATTTTTTGTTTGCACTCCCTACAAATGTCACATTTTTAATTTGTGAACTACATAAAATACTGTGAGTGAACTCAGAAAAATAAGCTTTTAACTCATTACCTAAAATTTAACTATAAATTGAGTAATGTACCTTTATAAATCTTAATAATCTTGTAACTGTGTCCCCCATGAAGCTTAGACACTTGTTTGATGATCCTGGGGTTGCGGTCAAGGTTATAATACCGGTAGTTTTGCCTTTAATATTAGTTTTTATTTCTATATTATTTCTAATCTCACTTGGAAATTCACTTTAGTTTTAGTTTTCCTTCATTGTTTATTTTTAGTTTGAATATAGTTTTTATTTCTCAAAGACAGTTCTATGTTATTTTTAAGTCTATTAGTTTCAGTTTTAGCTTTAGTAATTATGGTGTGGTTAAGGAGCTACTATGGAGTTTAGTTTTGTGTCACAATCAGACAGAACTGTACAATTAACGGGTTTAGATATGAGTTTAATATTAGTGGAAGTTTACTACACTACATGGTTTACTATCTGGTTTTGTTTTCGTCTGATAAAAACAAGAATAATCAAAACCGGATACAGAATATGAACAATTTTATATCATTTTATAGTTTTTAAAATATTTTCTATTTCATTTGTGCTGAACAAATGTGCGCTGACTGTTGACACTTTTCTTCTTTTCCTTTTCTTGCCCAGAATGGGCCAATTTGTGATGAAATTTAAGTGAATTTTAAAGTTTGAGGGTTTTTTCTCTAAATGTCTACAGTACACAACATATCCTGAGGTGGGATTACATCAAGGACCAGCTTTGAGTCCTTTCTTATTTGCAATGGTGATGGACAGGTTGACAGACGAGATTAGGCAACATTATGCAGATCTAGTATGTTACCGTTGTCTGTCTCTTGATCAGTGCTGTTTTATGTTCACAAAGAATTTCTCCTGTGCAAAGGGGCAGGTGAATTATTGATAACAAAACGCACTCATGATTTTTCCATCCATATGGTAAAGGTTTTGTTGACCAGCACATTCCGACTTCAGGCATTTGAATTACATCTTGATATACAACAAGCGCAAAGACATGTGGCAGCTCATCATAACGGACTTCAGATTCATATGCAGCCTGGAATTTGGCTTAGTGTGTGCTGCTGTATTAGTTGCTGTATATGTACATACTGTATATTGGGCTCAGTCAGAATTACAGCTAACATGTCATCATTTATGAACAAATTGAAATTCTGTAAGGGATTATCTGTATCTAATGCTGCTCTCTTGAGCCTGGAGATTCGGTGAACGAATGGCAGCTTTGAAAGCTACCGACAAGAGCAGCGTTTGGGGGTGGCAAGTGGGGCAACCGCCCCAGGCCCCGTGCTTTTATTCTCCAGTGGTATTGTCATGAATTATGAATTGCACTTTTTTAATAGATTATTCCATTATATTTTGCTAAAGTTCGTGTGTTATCTTGCAAAAATTTAGCTGAATACTGTAATGAGAAAATCTGGTGTATGTTAACGTTATTTTTATTAAATTTGTACACAAGTTTATATAGTCCACACATACCGGTAACAGCGTTTGATGTAAGGTTGGTCAGCTTTAGGCCCCACACACCCCTAAGGCTGCCTCTGGCTACCGAGCACATTCAAAGCAAAACCATCACCTTGGTATGCTTCACTAACACTTGAACCAGAATCTATTGTGCTGTCACTGTCAGCACCTGAAGAACTGTCACTGTTATCACACAGCAAATCGTGTTTTTCATCACATGCTTTACATGCCCGTATTCAGCTCACTCTGTCACCACAAATGCTGTGTGAACACCCGCCCTCCATCACCTGCCACCATATGCGGGCGGCTTGAGGTAGATGTCTTTCTGTTTTAGAGTTAAGTTACAGACTAACAGCAGGAACATAAATTTGAAATTCTTATTAATATATTTTACTTAATTTTGGGACCCCTGCATCAAAGGTTAGCCCTTGTGTAAGTCCAGTTATGACAAAAACTAAAAATATTTTTTAGTAAATTATTATCTTATTTCTTTTATTCTTTCCAGCTACCTTTAACAGTTTCGTTTAGTTTTAGTGTTTCATTTCAGTTTTGTTAATTATTTTAATTCAGTTTACGGAAATATTTTTTTATTAATAGTTTCAATTTTCATTTTAGTTTTTGTTAACTATAATAACCTTGGTTGGGGTATCCCACAGAGCATCAAACACTGTGAAGAACTGACACACGATCAACAATTGAGGGGTATGGAGACCCCTGTAAAGCAATGGGTGCTGGTATGCCGCTAAACAATGAAACACAGTCGACGAGCTTTGCCTGCAGATAACACCCGCACTGCAGTTCAAAATTGCTGCGCTACTGCCAAGCCTACCAACAGGAGAGATGGGCTGAGCGTAAGCAGCAGGTGTTGCATTCAATTCAATACCACTTGCAACCTCAAAATCAGTGACATTTCACAATCAGGGCTTGCCGAGAAATCAATACTAGAAATTAGTCTTCTCTTTATGGATCATTGCAAGGTTCAAACTTCTTCCTGTTAATAAAAGTTATTTGCCTTTACGAATGCTCCGCCTGTAGAAAGGAACCTGCAAGAATTCACATTTCTGCGGCTCATTCCCTGGTAATAATTGTGCGCACAATGCTTGATTCTTTTCATATCTGAGAACAGGGAGCACCAACTAATAAATGACCTGCAAATGAGGACACACTGCATGACACCGATTGCACCACAATAACGTTGGACACTCCATTTCAGTGAATCGTGACACAGCCTTTCCCGTTGTCACACCCCTGGTCTAGGACATGGTGGCCATTAAAAGGCCTGCGGGCTTTCATTGCAACCAGTCTCTTCTTTTATAAGACAGCAGAAGAACGTGACATCAAATGTAATATTAGGATTATTACTCCTCTTTGAAATTTAGAAAGATTGTTCAACTGCCATAGCTTTACATGCGCAGGGGGAAAGTCAATTTGTGAACTTTGTGCTTCATTTTATTTCACTTGCTTGATGAGAGTTGTAAGTATCTTTGGTTCTTAGCACAAATAACCCAGTAACATTTGCACCTGGGTGATTTCATCATTTATCTTTTCTTTTAATAACATTTTTAATAACAAAATTGAGAAGAGCAGATAAAATAAAATAGTCAGAATTTCAGCAGATCACCAGATCTAAATATCAAATGTACCAATAACCACAGAACTGGCTTTCTATTGTGATACCGATGGAAGGAATGAAACCTTCTGACACTGCAGTCCCCCCTCAGATCAGGCTTGGCCAACGAAACATGAAGGTGCCAGCTACGCCACTTGAGAAGTGTAAGAAAAGTAAAACAAATAAGAAAATTGGAGGCTTACCGTGAAGAAAGAGGGCAATGGAGATGAGTAGCATGATGGTGCCTCAGTTATGGTTATCCAAAACCTATCTCAAAGTTGCAGGGGAGAAATGAGATAGCAAAATAAGGAAGTGCCAGGCGTATCACATCACTGAGTAATTTCCCCTGGTGTTGAGTAATTTTTGTTTCTCATTTTTATTAAAACAGTTCTTTATATATCTCATGGGGGTGCAACAGATAGCTTCAGTACTTGTAAACTTGTTCAATTCCCAGTGCAGGAGGTGACTTTTTTAAAATGGTCCCTTATCTGCTCTGGTGAGAAAGATCAAGGGTATGCAGGTCCAGGTCCTGTTCTTACCTTGTGCCTGATAAAAGGGTGGATTAATGCTTTTGATTATTTGTCCATTTAACAAACAACATAAACCTCCCTTGCAAACACCGCTTGTCCCTATATACGTAATGTGAGTGGTCACTATGGCTCAGATCCCAGTGATATGTGGTGAGGCAAGGAGTCCAGTCTGCACTCCAAGTTCCCCTTATCCATTTTCTATTGACTGTCCACAACTATCTAATTAAGGCCAAGTGGAAAGGGGCTTTCCTGCCCTTCAATGCCTTTTTGACCCACACGCTCCCCAGTGGGACTTACATTCCATTTTCTTGATATTTTTATCACTGAATTTGTCCTTTCCTCTTTACCAATACCATATATTTTTATTTGTAGCGTTGCCAGTTAAAACAATGTAATGTTTAATTGGTGTAACCAGGGTTTGACTCTCCTGGAGCCATCAACAGAAACTGGGACTGCGATGTCACCCAAACCTGACTAGGTAAGGCAGAATCTGCACTAACACAAAGGAGTAGAGTGCTATGGGGTCCTTAATGGCTGTCACACCACACAGACCAGCATTAACTAGAATTCTCAAAATGACAACAAGCAACTGGCCAGCAGTTGGCACTGTGTCTCCTGCTCAAGGACACACGGTGACAAAAAAGTTGAAGAAAACAAATTTGCTTCCCATTTTTTAGGCAAGATTCCGAGCTGGAGTCCATTCGTGCAGCTTTGGGCTTGATGCAGAAAGTCCATCAGTCCATTGTGGGGCGCATTATCTTACATATATGGAACTTTTTTTAGGTTCAGTTACTAATCTAAAAGGGGTGGAGGAGACCAGGAGAAAATGTACAGTATGTGAACACAGGAAGGATGTGCAAACTGTAAGGCATGAGCAGCAACCATTACATCATCCAACACATAAAAATAGTCAAAGCATATAAATAAGGGCTGCACAAAGCTTCAACGTTAGGGTCAAAGATCTTTTTCAGGTTTCTTCTGTATTTAGTTTGTGTTTGTCCAAAATGCCGGGTTTTCTTGTGCTCTCAGGAATGGAGTCCTACCTCGTGTGTCCTGGCATGGAGAAATGTCAAGGGTGCACCAAGCAAGCACAGGGGTGCGGAGTCCTCTCGTATTCTCTCTCCGCTCCTTCTTACCAGGTTCCATCATCCAGTCCCATGGTTTCTCATTCAGTGCTATGCCGGTTATACACAGCCATACCCATCATACCCTCCAGAGGACCACACCAGATCAACTAGAATATCTGCATGTCTCACTGATATTGCAATTTGGATGAATTGACACCATCTCCAGATCAACCTGGCAAAGGTGGACCTTCTTGTCATCCCAGCTTGTCTGTCTATTCAGAAACGCACCTCTGTTCAGCTCAGCTCATTACCATTAATACCCATCAATTGGTCCTCAACCTTGGGATGGTGATCGATGACCAGCTGTCCTTCAGGGACAATATTGCTACAAGTCATTCAGTCTTGCAGATTCATCCATCCATTATCCAACCTGCTATATCCTATCTACAGGGTCACAGCCAATCCCAGCCAACAAAGGGAGCAAGGCAGGAAACAAACCCTGGGCAGGGCACCAGCCCACCGCAGGGCACACGCGCACACACACACCAAGCACACACTACGGACAATTTAGAATCGCCAATCCACCTAAACTGCATGTCTTTGACTGTGGGAGGAAACCGGAGTACTTGGAGGAAACCCACGCAGACACGGGGAGAACATGCAAACTCCACGCAGGGAGGACCTGGGAAATGAACCCTGGTCTCCTAACTGCAAGGCAGCAGCACTACCCACTGCGCCATCGTGCCACCTCTTGCAGATTCATTTGATGCTATATTCGCAAGATCAGACCATATCTGAGAGCATGCAGCACCACTCCTGGTCCAGGCTTTGGTGTTGTCACATCTGGACTACTGCAACTGTGCCAGCAGGAGTACTGGCATGTGTCACCAAGCCGCAGCAGATAATTCAAAAAGTAGCTGGCGAGGTGGGCACAAGTCATTCCTCTCTTTAGATCACTACTCTAGCTCCCTGTAGTGGCACATTTTAAGTTTAAATCCTTGATGATCAAGTCAGTAGGCCAACAGCTCTGTACGCAAAGACATGTCTGAAGTCCTATGTTCCTTCTCAACCACTCAAATCTGGTTATGAATGGCATCTGTTGATGCCACCTCTGTGTGGTTGTCATATCTCAGTCCAGACTCTTAATGAGTAGTTCCTGGCTGATGGAACAAGCTGCCCATCACCATTAGAACATCTGTCTCTCTCAATGTATTTAATAAGTGTGTGAAGTTCCTTGTGCTTGGTAAACTTCTGTCTAACTGATTTTGCCCGTTAGGTTTTGTATCCTAAGAATTGTACTTCATTTTTATTTTGTTCTGAGCTCTTCACTTGTGGTGGTCAATTTTGTAACCTGTCCTGTAATACGTGTTTCCAAACAGTCCCTCAGAGTGATGATTACTCAATTAGGTTGACCTCTTTTAAAAGTCACACTGAATAAACGTAAATGTACATTCCATACAAACAAATAATTAAACTAAAAGGCATCTCCAAAATGGAATAAGATGTGTGTGTGCCCAAGGCTGTAATAATACATCCTATGATGGAGTCTCATTCCAAGAGGCCTCTTGACTCCAACACTCCAAAAAAAAGACACCGATGGATAAATGAAGCAGGCGCTAATCACAACCAAATTCTAGAAGCATGAAGATGAAAGTGGAATGAAAACAGAAACTCAGCACAGGGATTTAAGGTTTTATTTATTGATTTATTTATAAAGAGCTTTGTACAAGTGGCATTCTCTTGGAATGCAGACACATAAATGAGATGCCAGTAATCAAAGTTTCATTCATTTGATCATTTTACTTCGATACACAGCTTTGGGGCAGAAGATGAACCACAAAAAATAAATTTCTCTGACACATTTTTGTTTAAATACTCTGAGCGACAATATAAAACTAGTTCTTTAAAGACTGAGAAAACAGAAAGCACTACTTAAGCACCCCACTTTTGATTTGTTTTTCTCATTATATATTAATCATAGTATTTCTCAGGTCTTTCTCCATTATGACATAAGTGTTAAAAAGGATAAATTCTGTAATTCACTGGGTCCTGAAGGAACAAGAAACTCCACTTGTACTGTTTCATGCTAAGGGCTTTCGAGGAATATGAATTGCACTTCATTAAATGGTTAACACATTAAATTACATTTACACATTTCAACTGCATTTTTCTAGTCTTCTGAATTGTCAACTGCATCTTGAGCATACTGTTTGGGCTGATACAGTACCTTACGTATCAAGTCACGGTCAGCAATACAAATCAAATAATTCAACTGGAATGTGCCTTGAAGAATATCTACAAAACAGTTGCTACAAAAGTATTACATTGTACACCGCAAAGAGGGAATACTTTTATATTCTTGGGTGACATTTAGTAAATTCATGTATCCAATTGTTAATGAGTCACCTTGCTTCTGTCCTCAATCTGAAACATTTCCATGGAATTTGATAATGTACAAACCTTTTAATAACTAAAATACATTATTTTTCTGTAATCCTATTTGTATTAAACCCAATCCACTTGTTAAAATTAGCTTAAGAGGCAAAAAGTACAAATCAAGTATAAAGCAGAGGGAGAAAATTAATCGAGTTGCGAGTTGTACCAGTTTATGTATTTCTGTGGTGTTTATCAAGTGATCATTATGCACAAAGGAGTGAGAAAGATACTGTGTAAATTCCTCTTCCATTCCTGGACATACAATTCACAATGTGAAGTTTTATTCAAATGAAAAATGAACAATTTACCCTTTTGAAATTAACTAAGTAGTTTATAATAAATAAACAACCCTGTTTAATGTAGGAGAAGTATGGCGGTTTAGTAAACCACAAGATACAGTAGTTGCTTTAATGTGCAATACTGCCACCAAGCCTATAAAGGCCACTGTATTATAATGAACAAGACTGGGATATACAGTAACACTTCTTCCTCCTTTACATATGGTGCAAACTCATCATGCCACATTATGTAACATATATGATTATGACAGGATTTGATTCTTATTCTCCCACCACAAGTGTAATGCAGACATGATGCTGACATTCCCTGCAGAGCAAAACTCCACACGAAGCAAGCAACACAAACACGGCATCACCAAGATGATGATTCTGAACAAAAGAGGTCTGCTCGTAATATTCACAAACCTTCAGTTGTTGGGTATGGTAAGGTTACTCCTGGAATCACACAAAAAGCAGGGCTGAAATATGTGTATGACATCTCTCTGTAGTACACATAAGAGGAGCCTTATTATGGGATATACAGAGAGTCAACACTGGGTGTAAAACACCAAAATGTCCAAAGCATAAATGGGAAGTAAATGTCTGTCAATTTGTCTCTTTGGCACTGAGAACATACAATAAGAAGTGACTAAACATACTGTACTATTATATTTGATATAAACACTCTTCAAAATGGTAAGTTATAAACCCGTAAATTTGGAAATCTGTGGAGTAGAGACCTTAGGGGCAAAATAAACACTTGTGTTCATATTAGCAAAAATTAACAAGTCAAAGTCTTCTGCACATTGTATTTATAATGACTTTGTAATAGAAAGAAGACTTACAAAAAAGCATGTACAAGATATAGACAACTCAAGAAAACACTTCATATCTATCTCTCATATTATATCTCTCTCTATATATCTAAATATACACATATATATCTTACCCTCAACACAACTGCACCACAACCAGTCACAGGTTCAAATAACCCTTTATTCACAATACCACCTTTACAGGTCTTCCATAAAGCACAATTCTCTTCTCTTTCTCTCAGTCTTCCCTTTCACCACTCCTTCCCCACAAATCCCTGAATAAGATGAGGAGGCCTCTCTTAATCTGGACCATGGAGCACATCCAGTGCCAGGACACTGCATGAATGAAGCACTTCCGGGTCTGGTTGAAGCTTTCCAAAGTAGGTAAGGTTCTATCCTGCAGCTCCCCCTGGTGGCACCCATGGAACGCAACAAGGCTGTCCAACAGGACTACAGTTCCAAGGAAAGCTACCACCTAGCATACCAGAACTGTCTCCCACGTTCAACCATTTTATAGTTTTATCTGGGAACAAAAATACCTTCTAATCCATACACACATGATTGACTTATATATGTACACACACACATATTATATAAATAAACAAATTCACACAAACATACATATGAGGACAAGGCAGAAAGGTGATAAAGGCAGATCATGTAGATCAGACAGTTTTCCTTTCTTTGACATGTCTAAACTGCACTGGAAATGCAAGAACAGAGATGATTCAGAAATAAAGAAGACAAACTGAAAATAATACAAAAACAAGCAATAATTAAAAAGAAATCCATCAGCTTGGTCTAATTTAATCAATATGATAATGACTTTTGTTCTGAGCTTTGTTTAAAACATTGATTGTATTTTTTCCCCCAAATGGTAACATACACATTATTGATAACGGGGGGAAAAAAAATCTCACCAGATTTTATGGATAAATTTTTAAAGGCCCTATAAAAACTGTTCCATGCTGGCAGCAGGTTTAAAAAGGTGTTAAAATTGCAATTTAAAAAAAAAACACCTGTTATCCCCCAGTGTGGAGACTCTTGGAGGTTCTTTTGCTCCAGCATGTTAAACTACAGAAAATGTGTTCCCTCATGTTTGAAATCAAAAACATCAGGCTTTGGTACTAAATCCAAAGTATACATGTTGCCACTTTATAAATGATGTACATCAGCACTGTGTCTTTCAAAGCAGAGAATTACCAAACTACAGACTTTATACTCAAGTGTGAATGGCAATGAATTAGGTGCTTCTCTGTAGGAAATGTAGTATATCTGAGCCTGTATTATCATTACAATCTGCAGGTTCCAATCAAAATTAGTACGGTATAATGGTTACCATTCCTGATCTGAAAAAAAGGGGCAAGCTTTAAAGAAGTGCAGATATGCAATCTACAGATTCCGAACGTGACTCAAGATATGACATTTTAATTCAAATGGGTATGTATAAACAGTTCACTAAATTGACAAATTAGGTTTAAGAAAGAGGCAGTAAACCACACTGACAATGTAGGCTTCTAATGATTAAGAGCCATTGGTTTAAATTTTCAGATCACACCAGACACAGCAAAAAGTAAAAAGATATTAGAAGGGGCAAAAAGAGGCAACATGACACTGCACGACAGCTAACAGAACAGACAGATCAAAACAGTGGTGGAGGAAATGTTGAGATTGTACAACTTGTTAATGAGACAGTGAGCATACTACAAAAAGACCTCAATCATCTTGGAAAGTTTTAAGAAGGGAGTCCCTCAAATTGCTGGATTAAACAGGATGAAAGAAGTGAAATTTATCACACAATCAATCAAGCAAGGTGGGTTCTAGGTTCACCTTAGTAAATTAGTGAAAATGTCTGATTGATTTTGTAAATAATATGGAACAATTACAACAAAGCAAAAAATAAATTATTAACTGCATGAACTTATTGGCACATCTAAGTGTACAAGAAAATGTTTCCATGCCATTCAATTTCTCTCTGTGCTTTTAAAATCTTGTATAATACCTCATCACTCACATCTGTTGTTCAGGTCATCTTGTTACTATTATGTTCCTTAGATAAATATTCCTAAAAACGACTTGTCAACATGATAATTGTACCTCTGCATTATTACAGTGCTTTAGCTCCAGGTTTAATTCTTTCCTGGGGTGCTTTTAAAGCAGACTTTACATGTTTTGAAGAAAAATAAAAAACAAAAGGTAGAACAATACCAATTAAATAAACATTGAAGACGAAGGACATGTAACCAAACAAAAATCAAAAAGTACAGATTTAACCATATTGTGCTTCAAGCCTGGAATGAAGTGCACCACATATTCTGGTAGGAAGCTGTAATGAACTTGTAAATTCTTTTTTACAGTATCTTCTAGGAACATATTATATGCAGCACTTCCTAAAAAAGTTATCACTGAGACTGGAGAACAACATAACGTGATTTACATATAGGAAAAATAATAATAATAAATTAAATTTTACCTGGGCCAATAGCTTTAACTCCATTTTTAGAAGCAGCAGAAAATGCAAAGAGGACTTCAAGGCTTCTCTGGGGGTGACAGGAAACAAAACAATTTTCCTAGGTCCTTAAATTTAGTTTACAATGAAATAATAGTTTAAGCTTTAAACTGTATATGCTAAAATAGTTCGATGAGCGGTATTTAAAGAATAGAAAATGTAAATTCTGGCACAACTCAGAAGGACCACTTCATGAAAGAGTGAGAAAAAAACAGCAATAAAATGAAGGGAAAATAGCACCGATATGACACTGAGATCTGCCTTTCTTGAACGTTGAAGCCTTACAGCTAATGAGCACTCTGAAACTAAAAAGCTGTAACCTAATCGCTAGCTACCAGGGGACATGATCTGAGTAGTAAACAGCTAAATGAACTCTCAATAAGGCAGCAAAGCTGAAGTAAGACTTGAAGAGATCTAAACCATGCTGACAAAGAGCATCGTAAAATGTACGCTGCTTTAAGGCTCGGTTTGAAAGCTGCTTTGTTAACTAATATGCTCTACAAATATAATTTGGTGTAAACTATGCTTTTCATTTTAACATACAGTACCTCAACAGGATTTTTATTCTTTAAAATACATAGTACTGTGTTTTCAACACATTATGTACCTCACAGATACATATTCTAGGTTTTGTCATTACAGCTGCTTAGTACTCCCTATTGGATTTCAAGGAAACATGATATTCCTTTCATAAATAATTTTGCTAAGTTTAACATTTTAATACACAACCAATGTGCCTAGGAGAAATAAAGTGTAATACAGTGCACCTTGCAATAAAATCATGGATGCTTTCTTCACAGCATAACGCGTTCTTGCTCGAACAAAAAAACAAAAGTGTACTGCTGCTGAACCAAATGAAAATATAAACTGGTGAAATATACCCCATGAATAAATAATCAGTAACCCTACAAGGCACAAATACAGATGAATGTACAGAGACTAATTCTGGATAGAAAAATCACTAATGCACGATTCGTAATGATTTGTCTTTCAAAAGCAATGATATTGCACAAATCAGGTATATTTCACTTGATTCAATTACTATAAGGTCAACATGAATCCTTTAAACATGTCCCTCAAGTTGCTTGAAATCACCTGCAGCCTTGTTCCTGCCATTGTCACTCTGACAGCAGGCTCATTAGCTCAACTGCCAATATGGTTCATTTCTGTTGCAAACTTGCTGTCTTTTTCTTCAATGCCACCCACATGTGACTTCTCAGTCCCAGCTTTTTTTGGGATATTTGCTGCCACTGCGACCTTTGTAGGGCTCTGAATATTTGGAAGTTTGTTTTGGAGGCTTACTGCGTTGTTAGAGCCTTTCTTCCGATTCTTGTGGGGATCACCACCAATGTCCACTGACAAGTTGGTGTAGAGGGGGTGCAGACTTTTAGAAAGAAGGTTATAGGTCAGAGTGTTTATTCCATCTAGCCTCCAAGATCGACGAGTACGCAGGAGCAGGTCAAATCTGAGGAGAAAGAAATGGAATGAGGAAACAATTACTCACATTCTCCTGAAGCAGGCCATAACCGTAAATTTCAATGTTATGGGCTGAGCAAGCTTGGAAAACCAGTGATGCATGATACAAGTAGGAAAGCAAATAACAAACAAGTAATTCTAAATCCTGAATTGCAAAAATAACACAGAAGTACAACAAACCAGACAAGAGCAGCACCTCTGCTTATTACATTTCAGTGTTCCTAAGAAGCGCTCATTCGTGGCTAGCAACTTCCAAGCACACATCAGGTGAGCTAAAGCTTAAGACAGTATGAGAGGCTGATTAGTGACATGAGAATAAAACCTGTCCACAAATCAAGTTGTATGAGGGCTAAGGTACTGTATCATTTACTAGAAGGGAAAAGGGAGAAAAGTGACTGTGCATGCATGGCTAAGGTGTTTATTGTAATGTATAATATGTATATTCTGAACAGAAGGGAGCTGTAAATTAGTAATATGTGCTGCCTTCATCACCCTCTATAGGGGTTTGCAGTCATGAGCTGAGTGGGCGCTGTGCCGGGATGTTATGCAGCCATTAAAGTATCAACTCCACTGTGTACCTATAGTGGCGATATCCAGGTATTCTGCAGTTATGAGGGTAAGTAAAGGCAATTGGGAGATTTCTTGAGAAAGGAGGTGTTTTGTATCTTCAGGTCATCTGCGATTGTGATGCCAAGGAATTTAAACCTGCGGATCTTTCTACAGCTTTCACAACAATGAAGATAAGAATATGGTTTGAACACCTCCTTGATTTTGCTGGCATTAAAGGAAGAGATTGTTGTTCTGGCACCATAATGTGCCCTAATGCAAAATTTCTCTGTTAGCCACCTCACCATTGCTGGTGAGCAGGCCTATTACAGTGGTGTTATTAAAAAAAAAAAAAAAAAAGAAACTATCTAGCCACAGAGGTATAGATGAACAAGAAGTACAGCAGAGTCACCACCACTCACTTCTGTGAAATTGTTGACCTGCCTGTACATAGACTGTAAAAGTGTACAAACCCCTATAAGGCTTATGCGATACTTAGCATTGGTTTCATGATGAAATGCTTCAACCTAAATCTACAACAAATACTTCACCTAACTGTGAGCTGTTTTTGTAAGTGGCATATACATCACATACACAGAAGGCAAAGAGTTAACAAGAAAGTAAACTTTATTAAACAGAAACAAGAAAGATCTGTGACTTGTGCATCAATCCTCATCTTCAGGCAAGTAGGAATAGACAGGATGTCCATCAGACATCAGAAATTATACCTCCACTTACAGCTTCAATCCACCACTAGAAGGATTCCATTCTCTACAAAATAAAATACACAAACTCTCTCAACCCATTTAGAGAAAAATCGGGAGTGGTCTCCCCTAGACTTTCTCGTATACTCAGATATGAGGATGGATATTTGAGGAGTAAACTGCAAGACAATGATTATATTTTTAAATTACGTACATTAAAGAACCATCAACAACAAATCAAATTAATAATATACTGAACAACTATTATAAAAGTAAAGTTGAATAAATTGGACTCTGCAGCTGCATGAATAAGAGGTAAAGTACCACTTCTGGTTAAGGGAAATAGCCCAAAAGTTGATAGAAATCTACGTTTTGTACCTAATATTTGTATTCAAAATTTGTTTCACCTAAGTGAAAAAGTGTACTCAAATTATCGTGTTTATACACACACGCACGCACGCACGCACACAGACATAATTCAAAAAAGGTATTTTTGAACTCGGGAGGTCTAAAACGTCAAGATTCATTAAAATCTCGATATTGATTCTTTGGACGATTACAATACTTTCCCTATACTTCGTATATGAGAAAATGAAAAAGAAGCACACCCCATTGCATATAAGTTCACGTGGCTGATAACTACACTCATCAGTGTCAGCCATGTAAGTTGGACAGTCAGGTTTCTCATTGCTACTGCCTGACCTATTAGCTAATCTTTCACTTAAGCTCAGTGTATAGATGTCTTATTACAGTAAATGTGCAGCAGCAGTGGTGCCCAGGTGTCAAGGCTCCTTTAAAATGTGGTTGTGAGAGATTAAATTCTTATCATTAATTACAGATCATTTTAACAGCAGACAGAATTTACACTTCCTCCATTATTCTGGCTATTTACATTCGACTTCAAATAAATGAAGCATCAGCTATTCAACATGTAGTGCCAAAAAATACTGAGGTCGACAATTCATATCTTGACCCTCCCATCCTTGCTTTAGGGGGACTGTATTTTTAAAATTTTTTTTTTTTTTTTTTTTTAAAGTGGTTTCAAAGCTATGAATTATCAGTATGCCGTAAAAATTGTCAAAGCTGAAGATATTAAAAAAAGCAAATAAAATAAAAATAATAATAATAGTAACAACGACAGGAGAGGTGTCTGGCATGGTCTTCAGGTAATTAATAACAACATAGTGAAATATACCGTACCTGTTAATGAGTCACAATTTCTAGACAGACTAAAATAATTTTGCACAAAAAGAAATGCCTTCAACTGACCTTTTCATTCAAGAAAATTATACAAGGCAGATTTATATAATACATCTGGACCTGAGTTGGTTTCAACAAGGACATTTAAAGCATGTTGTAGTCAGATTGCTCCTACATTTCACGCTATATTTCTCTCACTTAAGCAAGGAAATGTTCCACATTATTATAAATATTCACTTCAAATATATCCACTTTGTTACCTCCAGGTCAGTTGTCTGGACTTCTGTTATGAAGGTATTTGACAAAAATCACACCCAGCTTCCTGTAAAATGTGCACTTCTTCCCAAAGCCAGCCTAGAGTGTAAACAGATCAATAGGAAACTCTGTGTCCTGGAGGCTTTATAATATCTTTCAACATTTTGAATCACTTAGAATGTTATATCTGGAGTTTCTTTGTTGACTACACATATTTTTCAAGACAACATTTCCTTATGAAGCTTTAAGATAAACTGACCAGCATTGGTACCAGTCTGTACTTGTTTAACCCTTAACTACTCGCACCATTTATCATCTCATAAGTACTCGCGTGGTGTACTTTATGGACCAGTCTTAAAATGACTATTTATGCACACTGTGAGGTTGTAATATAAAATATTGCAATAATTTTAAATTGTACATATTTTTAATGTAATTTAATACCACATTACTGAATAGTATGACACAGTCTAGGACTATCTGAAAATAAACCTGATCCATTTCTCCAGTGCTCTTTCGTCATTGGCCACATTTTTATCCACTGTAGGATTTGCACATGGATCACATTTCACTTCAGTTGTTGAATGTTCTTTGCAGACAAAGCTGTTGCTAGAAGAACATCTCATCATTTGTCATACATATGTAAGTAACCGTGGGGTGTACCAAATGCACCACATGGAACTTGCAACTGTGCATCCGCTCATAAAACCGCTGCGACACTATACTTGTAGTGAATGAGGCTGAGGATAGATGGAAGATGCTGTCGATATGTTCAAGTAAAAGGATGTTGGACAAAAATAACTTCAAGACTGTTGTACAAAATATACCAGTGCTAGTACTTAAGGGTTAATTAGCTGCATTACCCAGCTTTGCCTGGGAAATTTCAGAAGTCAGTAGTGATACAGCTGCTCTTGTCCTTTAAAATTTGGCATGAAATGGTCTTCAATAATTCTTTTTGCACCAAATGAGATCATTTATATTTACTTATAGCACTGAGAAAATGTTCTCCGAGTCCAGGTGTAAAACAAATACAAAATGTTTATGCCATGGTACGTCTTCAAAAATTTATAATTTGATTTTTCCACTTTTTAAAAATATTCCAGGTGATTCATCAGTTCAAATTACATTTAATATTCAGGGTACCTGTAAGAATTTATTAGATTCATAACCAATGTGTGAATTATAACTAAACCCATCAGTGCAATTTTTGAGCCAAAGCCAATATCGTTTTGATTTGCACGTCAAACACAGGACTCTTTACTCTAGTTTTGAGGTATATTTAGTAACAGCATCCCTGTGATTTTCTAGCTGTTTATGCATTTATTTAGCAACTGCAACTCTTTTTACTTCAGGATTTTTTTTGTATATACAATCATATGAAAAAGTTTGGGAACCCCTCTCAGCCTGCATAATAATTTACTCTACTTTCAACAAAAAAGATAACAAAAGATAACAGTGGTATGTCTTTCATTTCCTAGGAACATCTGAGTACTGGGATGTTTTCTGAACTAAGATTTTTAGTGAAGCAGTATTTAGTTGTATGACATTAAATCAAATGCACCCTTGTAATTTTGCTGATTTGAATGCATGAAACAGCGCAATACTGATTACTTGCAACACCAAATTGGTTGGATTAGCTCGTTAAGCCTTGCACTTCATAGACAGGTGTGTCCAATCATGAGAAAAGGTATTTATGGTGGTCAATTGCAAGTTGTGCTTCCCTTCGACTCTCCTCTGAAGAGTGACAGCATGGGATCCTCAAAACAACTCTCAAAAGATCTGAAAACAAAGATTGTTCAGTATCATGATTTAGGGGAAGGCTACAAAAAGCTCTCTCAGAAGTTTAAACTGTCAGTTTCAACTGTAAGGAATGTAATCAGGAAATGGAAGGCCACAGGCACAGTTGCTGTTAAACCTAGGTCTGGCAGGCCAAGAAAAACACAGGAGTGGCATATACGCAGGATTGTGAGAATGGTTACAGACAACCCACAGATCACTTCCAAAGACCTGCAAGAACATCTTGCTGCAGATGGTGTACCTGTACATCGTTCTACAATTCAGCGCAATTTGCACAAAGAACATGTGTATGGCAGGGTGATGAGAAAGAAGCCCTTTCTGCACTCACGCCACAAACAGTCGCTTGTTGTATGCAAATGCTTATTTAGACAAGTCAGATTCATTTTGGAACAAAGTGCTTTGGACTGATGAGACAAAAATCGAGTTACAGTAATCCCTCGCTACTTCGTGGTTCACTTTTCGCGGATTCACGACTTCGCGGGTTTTTAAATACAAGTGATTGCCTGCCTATCGCGGAAGTTATGTTCCAGACCCATCAGCAACAGGAGAAAATCCGGGATATAGAAAGACCATATAAATAAACATTTTTATAGTTTAAGCCTTAAAATACCCATCCCACATGCTTTAAACACATGTAAACTTATAAAACACACTTTGTTAACACATATGATATGTGGATGTCGGGCTAAGGATATGAGTAACATCTCACTATTATAAAACATTTTAACTTCACGCAAGACAAGACAGTGAGACAGGAAAATTGGTGATGTACAGGCTTAAAATTATTGAGACACGCAGAGCGACAAGCAGCACAAAGCCAGCACAAAGTCCACTTCTCCTTAGCATTCATTCAGCTCCCCACCCCCTTGACAATGCGAAGTGGCAGGAGCATACTGCGCTTCCGGGAAGGGGGGGTTTGAGCGAAGGTGCGTTCAGCTCTCACCCCCAAACCCCCCCCCCACAACACACACACTCCTCCTTCCGAACACGCAGAGCGACAAGCAGGCATTTTGGCAGAAGCAGCACAAAGTCCATTTCTGCTCAGCGTGAGTTCAGCTGCCCCCCTTCACAAAGCGAGTGCAGACACAATGACAACTGATCGCTGCGTGCAGTGTGCAGTGTTGGTCTGAGGTGTTTAAGAATGTAGAAAGTGTTTAAATGCATAGGAAGTGTTTATAAGAGCGTGGGAAAGGTTAACAAGAGAGTGAGAAAGGTTTATAAGAGTGTGGGAAGGGTTTATAAAGCCTTAAAATATGTATAAATAATAAAATAAATATAGGTCGCTACTTCGCGGATTTTCACTTTTCGCGGGGGGCTCTGGAACGTAACCCCCGCGATAGGTGAGGGATTACTGTATTTGATCATAACAAAAAGCGCTTTGTATGGCAGAAGAAAAACACCACATTCCAAGAAAAACACCTGCTACCTGCTGTCAAATTTGGTGGAGGTTCCATCATGCTGTGGGCTGTGTGGCTAGTTCAGGGACTGGGGTCCTTGTTAAAGTCGAGGGTTGGATGAATTCAACCTAATATCAACAATTTCTTCAGGATAATGTTCAAGCATTAGTCACAAAGTTGAAGTTACGCAGGGGTTGGATATTCCAACAAGACAATGACCCAAAACACAGTTCGAAATCTGCAAAGGCAATCATACCGAGGGTACAATGTTCTGGAATGACTGCCACAGTCCCCTGACTTGAATATCATCGAAAATCTATGGGATGATTTGAAGCAGGCTGTCCATGCTTGGCAGCCATCAAATTTAACTGGAGAGATTTTGTATGGAAGAATGGTCAAAAATACTGTACCTCCATCCAGAATCCACACACTCATCAAAGGCTATAGGAGGCGTCTAGAGGCTGTTATATTTGAAAAAGGAGGCTCAACTAAGTATTGATGTAATATCTCTGTTGGGGTGGCCAAATTTATGCACCTGTCTAATTTTGTTATGATGCATATTGCATATTTTCTGTTAATTCAATAAATTTAATGTCACTGCTGAAATACTACTGTTTCCATAAGGCATGTCATATATTAAAAGGAAGTTGCTACTCTGAAAGCTCAGCCAATGAAACAAAAATCCAAAGAATTAAGAGGGGTTCCCAAACTTTTTCATATGACTGTACATTACTGGTCAAAAGTTTTAGAACATCACAGTTTTTATGGAAATGAATCCTTTTTGATATTTCTTGAAATCAAGGCATAAAACAAATAAACAAAGGCAAATAAAAAACAAGTCAAGGAATCATTACGTGTACAAAGTTTTATTCAAAATTTTGATTCCTCAAAGTAGCCAACATATGCGGATATAACAGCCAAACTCTGTTAACAGTTTTAATTCAGATGCCAGTCACCCTGTGCAAGTCACCAACTCTATCTCCAGGAAAAGAACCCCAGACCATCACACTTCCTCCTCCATTTTTGACAGTTGGTGTCACACACTGAGGAACCAGCCTTTCACAAATTTGATGGGGTACAAACACCTAGCATGATGAAAACATTCCAAAATTTGATTCATTGGTTCATAAGAGTTTCTTCCAGTCTGCAATAGTCTACAGCCAGTATTTCAAGGTCCTATTCTGTCCCTTAAGCAATGGTTTTCTTACTGCCACTCACCCTGTCAAACTTGCAGCACAAAGTCTCCTCTTCACAGTTGAAATTCTGACTTGCTTTTTTGACCGTTGTTAAGCTGTGCTTGAAACTGTTTTGCTGCGAGGCGCCTATCACGCAAGCTGGTGACCCTCAGAAACTTGTCTTCTGATTCAGTGGTGACTTTGGGTCTGCCAGATCCCTTCATATTAGAGATTCTTCCAGTTTCCAATTTGCCTTTGGATTGTGTAGGAGACCACTGTACTCATTAACACTTTCATTTTTTGCAATTTCTCTAAATGAGAGACCTACACTTCTAAGGGTAATAAAGTTTTGTTTCATTGTATTTGTTAATTGCAGTATCAATAGAATATTGCCCAAGTAGTACTTCATAGGGTGTCAACAGAATTTGGGACACCTGTGCAAAGTGCTTGCTTCAACTTCCAAGGCTTAATTTACTCTGCTGCAGAAAATCTCTAAGTTGTAACCATGAAGAAGGCCCATTTGTAATATTCTGAAATTTCCTTTTTTCAGTTTTTGCTAACCTTAACTTTAAATTTAAACCTTTGGCAGTTTACTGTTTACCATTTTAGGTCATTCATTGCATTTCAATTGATTAAATTTGAAGAACAACTGGAAAAACTGAGGTGTTCTAAAACTTTTGACTGGTAGTTTTATACAGAATACAGGTATGTATGTATGTATGTATGTGTGTGTGTGTGTGTGTGTGTGTATGTGTGTGTGTGTGTGTAGCAACTGCCAATCTGTTCACGCAAGGATTTTTTTCATGTATATGTAACTATTTTTACCTTCAGGTCAACAGTTAACTGCAAGACTCTACAGTTCAGTTCGTATAAATAGCAAATGCAAATCTGTTCTCTTTGAGATGTTTACATGTTTATTTAGCAACTGAAAGTCCATTCATGTTGGGATTTTTTTGTTTATACTGTATGTAGCAACCACAACTCTGTTGCTCTTGGGATTTTTTGTGCATATTTAGCCCCAGGACAGGCACTCCTTGTGTGGTTTTGGGCTACACAAAAATAAATTGTAAAGTAGTGTATGTTGGTTGTTGAAGTGAAAAAAAAATTTATGACAGTTGCGTGATAGTGTGACTGACAGCATAAGATATATGCAACAATACCATATTCCTAGCACACTTTAATGTCTTTTTCCGCAAATTCAGCAAACATTTGAAGATTAGACTATCATCTACTGTGATCCTCTAAACAGTGCTTTTTCAGCTGGAGTCATCTCAATTCCAAACAAACATTATTATGGCTGCTTCAAGTGTCCTTTTATGGAAATACATTTAAAGATAAGAATTTTAGATAGTATGTTGATTTATTTTAAACATGTTAATCCTGCCAAGCACTGTATGACAACTCAGTTTTGAACTAGTCAGTGAGTCTCACTTAGTTACATTTAAATTTTAACAGTATTTTGATTAACTTCATAATGTATTGTATAATTTTGACAACTAGATGCATAGGTTAATGTGACAAAGTTGATGAAAAATGTTCATATTTAGACATCTGCACAGAGACATTGAAAAGGAATAATATGCATTTATCCAAATTAGCCCTAAACTCAGAACTTTGTTTAGAATTCACTCCTGCATGTATAGGTTGTACAGAGAGAACAATGAATTTTTTACTTGCACATGCTAATCATCGTGCAATACAATGCCACTCTCTGGTGCCATGATTAGTGAATATATTTATCTTACCTTGAAACTTCTGTCTTCCTTATGCATAAAAATAATAAAAAAAAAAACTTTTTTCAATACTTTATCAGTGTTTTTTGTTTTTTTAAACTATGGGTCATTGATATGTTTGGGATGGGTCGCGACATAATTGTGTGGTAAAATTAGTCTAGCTCATCCAAGTATGAATTCTGTAGCGAGCAACATAATTTCCTCTGTCTAGTGCACTATTTACTATGGTAGTATGTCATTCAAGACATATCCTATAAACAATGCTTTTGACATATCAAAGAGTTTTCGTTTCCATGGCACAACCACCAACCTTCTCATAACTTGTAAAACAATCAAATTGAAATGACCGACAAGTAAAGACTTCTATAAAAATGGAAAAGAGATGGGAATGACAGACAAACCTGCGAGGTGAACGGATCGTGGCACTACTGTAGTTTGAAATGTTGAAATGAAAATAGTGGAGCTGGTGTAATAACGTGAGTTTGGGGGTATATAGTCTTGTAGTATTGCATGCTAAGTACAGTTTCAGCGGCCATGGACAACCTGTTGGTGCCTCATAGAATGTGTAGTTCTAATAATATTAATATGGGTAGTTCTAATAAAAAATTAAAATGGCATTAAAAAAAAAAAAAAAGAAAAAGTGTTCTCTGGTTTCCATGTTGTCACCTGTGTTTACACAGATCTTTACTGTGGCTAAACAATGATATAAAATGTTTAGAAACTAGTTTTTTATTTGTGCATACCAGTCATTTTGCTGATCTGCATATTAAAAAACACTGACTTAAGTCATATAAGGCCAACAATTTAAATTTGGATATAGTCTAAGTTTTGAGGCCAAAACTAATAAAATTTACACATTCTCTTTTTCCTTTATTTTATATAAAAACACTTTTTGTAACCAAGTCCTTCCTTCGGTTGTGTGTGGCAGCTCCTGCAAATGTTATTACTGGGTCACCTGTACAATAAATGTAAAAATGTCTGTTTAACTGATGTTGTGAAACTTAATGTACAGCAGTGTTTCAATCAGAAGCATGATAGTGGTTGGGACTGACTCCAGTCTGTGCTTCCTCCTCCTGCTTCATGTGTTGCACCTTGCACCTGACAAAACAGGCAGGACTGCACAAAGGCCAATTTAAAATTTTAGGTACTGTGTCCTAAATTAATACAATTATTGTATGATATTAGTTCAGTTTATACATAATGCCTATTTTGTTTAATGCAGATGTTAGTTTAGCCACAGAGGAAAAAAAGTAAATGGTAATTCCTTGATGAAAGTTAAGTTACTCTTCAACAGCTTGACAGCCAAAACATTAGGCCTAACCTTTTTATTTTACATCGTGGAGTTAACTGTCACCTTTTTCATTGCCTAAATCATACAAACTAATTAATTCAATGTTTAATCTCCTGGTTTAAAATATAAATCCTACTGATTATACATTTGGTTTCTAGGCAATTAAAAAAAACTTTTGTCACCACTTGCTTTTTCTTTACCCTTATTTTGCTGTTTATAAGTTCCTTGACAGGTTTTGTTTTCAAGAACAATATTATAATATTGAAAAAAACATCATGCAAAAATAATATAATCCATGGTGCAGCAGCAGATAAGGTTAGAACTTGTGAATGAGTAATATGAAAGTCAGACTGTGATTTATTAAATGAAATACTATTCTCTGCTCCCTAGTTCAAAATACAACATTTAAAATGGTTCTCATTACTTTTGTGTGTGATTTAAAATGCATGCTGTGCTTTTATCTTCCATGTGCTTTATTTCTATGCTGCATTTCAATTTCCTTGAAGCATATATTCAAAAATAAGCATTCAAAGGTAATAAAACAACATAGTAGTGGCTATAACTTTATTCTTTTTTAAAGGTAGAATTCATTTTCATGCTGTTTTTTTA
Organism: Erpetoichthys calabaricus; assembly: GCF_900747795.2. Lineage (NCBI taxonomy): Eukaryota > Metazoa > Chordata > Cladistia > Polypteriformes > Polypteridae > Erpetoichthys > Erpetoichthys calabaricus. The sequence goes on from NC_041404.2 coordinate 85,456,822, forward strand.
TTTATCTTGAGGTTATGTGAACTGGAGTTGATATGAATGGCAGATTGTGTTTATTCATTTAACAATTGTCAAACTTTTGATATTGAGCCTAAAAATCAAAACATGGAGTATTTGTAGTTTGTGAGTAATTCATTCATTATTATTGGTGTGCCTTGCAATTTGTTTATATCACTGAAGTGCATTTTTTTTCTTTATGATTTGGTTTTAAACTCAGAAAATGTAGCATTCTAAAATGAATTTAGGATTGCTCATTTATTTTTTTTATAATGTGGGCTGCTAGGACAGTGCAACATCTAACTGCCATTGATGGTCCAAAAAATGGATCCAGCACTTAACATAGTGCAATGCTTTTTTCCAACTGAAAAAAAAAATATTTTAGGAACAATACACGGTTAAAAAGTCATTCCTTTTAATTGAAGTCACGTAAACTGTAACCTCTTCCCCAGGTCAGGGGTGAGGAGAGAGGATGAAATACAGGACAACTATACTACCTTTCAGTACATCTGAAATCAAACAAATAACTAAATAAATAGGCAAAATGAACTCTACCATCAAAAAAGAACAATGCTAGAAAAAAAAAAAACCACTACAAACAGTAAATAATTATTTTAAAATATATGCTATAATAGTAAAGACATAAAACAAAGACTTAAAATAGTTTAAAAACTTTCAAACAAAAATTTTTTTCACTTAAAAGTGAATGCTGGAAAATGCAGTGATATCTAGGAGTCTAAAAATAAAGTATAAAAATACTTTGTACCTGCACTAACATCTTCGGCTTACTTCACATATTAGACATAAAATAACAAACCAGACTATTTCTAGATTTCAAGATATCTTGGCTTTTCAGTTCTGTTCTGCTTTTTTTTGTTTACGTTAAAAGTTTCATGATTAGTTTAGGCTTTAAATTATGTAGAAAATGCATTGACTGGTCAAACTTGTTTTATGCTTGACACAAAATGCAACTGACATTCATTTTTGCAATATGAATGCAGTATCCATCTCCTCCTATTAAAGTATTTTCTTTCTTTTTTAACTTGCTAAAACTGCAATGAATATGCTATAGACTTTATAGTTTTTATTTACTCTAGAAACACCAAACCTAATAGCGAAACAAGTCAAAATGAAGAATGTCAAATACATTTAAATCAATTGATCATTTTTTGTTTTCTGCAGTAGACACACTGACATTTTATACATTAAAACAAAAATATTTTATATCAAATGAAAAGTTCTCCAAGTAAAAGCAGCCTTTGCAGAAACAAACCTGATTAGGAAGAAGGCATTATTTTCTCTTTTCCTAAATAAAACAAATTTTAGTTAAAGGCCTGAGTAAAATCAAGAAAAGAAAGAACCAAAAAATGTTCACAAAAAATTCAAATTACACAATCCTTCACATACCTGTGTGGGTTCTCTTCATTTCCCCGATCTCCTCTATGTCTGATCATTTTGTAGTGACCAACAGATATTGGAGGTCGTACTATGTTCATTCCAGACAGCCGAACCCTGAAGATAAAAGTTAGAGTTAATAAAGCTAGTATCAAAGATACTGAAATAAGTGTTGAATGTCCAAAGTCAGCAAACTTGAATAACATTTATCTCAGCCAGAACTTGCTATTATTCGCAAAAATTAATTCACATTACCCCAGCAACATTCTTCAGCTCCAGGCAATCCAAAGTCTGTCGAGAGATTCAATCCCTCTAGAATGTCGTATTTCTTTCTTTCCTGTATCTTCTCCCAGACAGGCCTGATGCACCTGGGTGCTTAAGGCCCATCCAAGCTATATTGACTGGTTGTCCTTTACCTGGAGAAGCTGCATATTCAATTCCAAAGTGCTGTATGTATCACAGAATTCCTTCTGTTATTACAGAAAATATAACTAGCAAAATACCCGCGCTTCGCAGCGGCGAAGTACTGCCTTAAAATTGTTATTAAGAAGAAAAGTAAACATTTTTAAACTGAGGGAAAATATACAAATAATTATTTGTTAAGGATCTGTTTGTATACCACGTTGTCAGTTTGGCCCTCCGGTTGTAATATGACCAAGCTGTGCGCCGAGCTTACTCTTGAGCATGCAACGTACAGTTGGCCATGTGAAAAGCAATCTTGCCTCAAATCAATGCCAACCTTTTGTAGCGTCTGTCCCTGAGACTTATTAATTGCCATTGTGAAGCAGAGCCTTACTGGAAATTTGAGGCGTTTGAATTGAAATCAAGAGATCAAAAATTGAAACTGAGATCAGAGGGTATAACGGGGATGCGAGGAATAAAAACGCTCTCCCCTGAGCCACTGCCAGTAAAAATAGATACCTCAATTAGGTTCTTTTGCAGACATGTGACCTGAAGTCTCGTCTCGTTACAAAGTTTCAGTGGCTGTATGCAAATCCACAATCGGCTTTTTTGGGCCAAACCTGTTTTCGTATGAGTCGCTTTTTATTATTGGGATTGTACCTAGAAACAGAAGCTCTATTAACTTTTGGATTTGCGTGCGAATATTTATCGACGGCATCTCTATGAACTTGTGGATTTGCCTGCGAGTATTTAGCGACAGCGTGTCTATTAACTTGTGGATTTTTCTGCGAGTATTTGGCGGCAGCGTCACAAAGTTGTTTCCATCTAGCTGCATCAGAAAATGTACCACAACGTCTGACATGCCTCCTTTTTACTGTTTTCTCACAGCTTGGATTGCTGCTGTCATAATCGGTTTAAATTTCATGGTTTGTTTCAATTATGTTAGTATTTGTAGGACATCTTCTGTTGAAGTGACATTCGGCATCTGTCAAGCGTTGTAAGCATACAACCGGCTTCATTGATAACTTCGCATCCAGCTTTTGAGAGTTGAAACATTCATAAACATCAAAGTGTCCACTACTCAAATCGTCACCAATTTCCAGATTTCTCCAACCCCGTTATTGACAGTTTGCATTATTTGATTGTAAATGCCTTTTTGCTGAAGTGTTAGCTTAGGAATATTTGATTACACATACGACAAAAGATCACCTGTGTTGTAATTTTGTTCATGACGCAATTCTACATCGAACAAAGCAGCAGCAGATTGATTTGGTGATGGCATTCCCAATTGATTGAGAACTTTGTTCGCGATTTCTAAGCACAAATCTTCAATCATTATCAACGCTTAATTGTAGATGTCTGCTGTGACATCCATGTTTATATTTGAATTTTACTTGCGTATTCGACGGAAAATATCTTCAGCCATGTGCGATTTATATTTCTCCCATAACTGTGTTTGAGAAGGAGAGCAGGCGGTCAATATGATTGCACACAATGCATGAATTTGATTTGGATGTGACGTGTTGCACACGTCATTAATGTATACATCTCAGTATCGGTTGTTCTCCAATAAATTCAGAGCTTGACATGTACTTCGGAAAGTGGCATGTGTAACGCCGCTGACAATTCTCAATTGCTGGAAAGACGTTGGACCGGGCACATTTACCAACAGCATGTGAACAAAGAAGCATTCATCTTGATTGGGATGCACGGTGTACAGTCTGCCTATCGTAGTTTCTTTGAATATGCCAGGTTGTCCGTTGACTCGCTCTCCACGTTTGCGTTGTTCAAATGATTTTCTATTCGCATTCCATGTGTAATACATAGGCACTTCCGAATACAGCAGTGTTTTCGCAAACGCGTCATTTTGACATAACGTAAAGAAAGCAGTTAACGTTGTAGCCGGTGGATTCGGGGCTATTTGGTGCACATTTGCAGCTGTGAAATAAACGCGTTGTCCATTTTCTAGATATACTGCTAAGTAAACAACATCTGGACTTCGTTCATGTATGGGAAATGAAAGAATTCACCATACAGCTTCATTGCTGCTTATGTATCTTCCAGCCTAATACTGTGCGATTTCATCGATATGTATGACCGCATTCCTATCATTTCTTTCTGGTTGCACGCCAAAAACTGCCATGTCGCTGCCTTTATTCACGTACTTACAAATGTATTTGATCGAAACATTGAAATAGAATCGTAAAATATTTAGTATGGCGTGTGTTGCCTTTATGTCCAACAGATGGCGCTGTGTTTTTTAAAAAAAGCATGTTTTTACCTGTTACAGGTGTGACATCTATATAATATGTATATAAAAACACGCGCGTATTCGAATGCAACGTTGTGTCAAAATTTCAAAGCAATCGGTGAAGAACTTTCGGAGATTTAAGGTTTTAAACAAACGAATGTCATGGTGGATTTTACTATTTTGTGTAGGGCAGGGTCAGTCTGTGGATCAGGAATTTCCGCACGGATGACTTGATCGATGAGAGCTGGTTTAATCCTATCCTTTAGCCACAATAGAATGTGTGCATGGGGAATACCTCACTTTGCCACTCTATGGTGTACATGTAGCAATTTGTACAGCCGAAAATGTTACTCTTCGTGAGCAAGTCTATCATTTTGCGAATCTTGAGATGAAATACACGACTGATGAGGTCGTGGCGATTGTGAGGTTTAAGACGTGGAAGGAGAATTTCAGTGATGTCAGGCCATTTAGGATTGCAAGTAAATGTGATGAATAAGTCAGGCCGGCCATAATGACGTACGTATGTCATTGCGTCTTGTGTACCCTCGTGCATATAGCGAGGTCCTCCAGAGAAGGAAGATGGTAATATCACAGCTTGACCAAGTTCTATTAAATCAGTGTCGTTTTTGTCAATAGCATCTTTTAAGTGAACGTAATTAGGTCAGGAAGCTTACGTAAAAGAGTGACAGAGACTTTACCACCGTTACAGCACAAACCAGGAGAGACTCGCATTTCCACTTCTGAGCTTGACAATAGTCACAGTGAACATTCATGGATCCAATGTGTACTGTTTTGTCAGACTCAATGTATGTTTGGGTCGTACGCAAATCCACAATTGGCTTTTTTGAGCCAAACCTGTTGTTTTTGTATGAGCCGCTTTTCATTATTGGGATCGTATCTAGAAACAGAAGCTCTATTAACTTGTGGATTTGCCTCCGTGTATTTAGCGACAACGTCCCTATGAACTTGTGGATTCGCTTGCGAGTATTTAGCGACAGCGTCCCTATTAGCTCTTTTAGGGCGGATGTTGACTTTTGTCGACAGGAGGGGTTGAAGGCGAATGTCGACAAAAGTCGACATCCAGGGATAGGGGGCGACAATCAGCTGTTAATGGCGACAAATCTCACTGTCACGTCACAGGCATTCCCTCTGTGCTTGGAGGAATGCTAGACTCGTTGACTCGGCAACTAAACCTTGCGTGTGCGTGAGTTGCGAAATGTAAACAATGGCAAGATGGCATCGACATGTGAAAAGGGAGCGAAGCAAGTGTAGAAAACACTCGGCAGACGATGTTTTGCGCATTATCGCGGAGTCGGACTCTTGATTCTTCAGAATCGGATTTTATTGGCAGTGATCAAGAGATCGAGCAAGAGAGTGAGAAGCAGGCATCAGCTGATCAGACACCAGCCGATGCCGCGCCAGCGGATCTGCTGCCAGTTGAGTGCCTTCGCGCAGCCGATGCATCTACAGCAAGGTTCGCATGGGATAAATACACAGACATTGATCCGTTGAGAGCCGATCTGGCTACCGGAGTTTACAAGACGGCATGGCTTGCTGTTGGACACGACAGATCACCAGCTGCTGTACTTCAGGCTGCTCTCTCCTGATGCTGCTTTTCAGCTATTGTCAGACGAGACAAACAGGTAGGCAGAGATTTTTTTTGAATCGCGGGCTGCGTTTGCATCGCATTCTCGTTTTTCAAAGTGGAAACCCACAACGAAAAGACGAGATGAAGCGCGCTGTGGCATTACAAATAGAGATGGGACAGAACTGGTGATATAACTTCAGGGAGCATTGGTCCAAACGTGTTTTGTCCCCTGGTGGCTTAGGTACGTGCTGCTGCAAAGTTTTATTCACTTCTGTAATAAACAGAAGCAAATCCCATGGGGTGAGCCAGGCTATAATGCCATACATAAAGTTCATAAAGTTTTAGAAGATGAAAAGAGGTGACAATACGGTTTTCATGCAGGCAGAAAACTTGGTGGCAGTGGCATGGCACGATGGCAAATGGGTGACTTGTCTCTCTACAGTACACACTAACAATATATGTGAGAAAGTGCAGCAACAGACAATTGAAAAATAGGCATCAAAGCAACACATATTGTAAGGAGTGCAATGTGGCAATGACTGAAATTGGCTGCTTTGAGCGAGATCAGACTTTGCTGTGTAAAATGTATGTGATATGTATGTGAAATCATAGAGTATGCAGGCTCATACAACATGCAAGACAGTAACATTTGTCAAAAGTAAATATTTTTTGTTGATTTGATATGTTAAACAATTGCTTTGTGTTCTTTTTTAAAAAATGTTAGTTATTGGAAAAATATTCAGCCCTGGGAGAAAAGAAACAAAAAAAAAAATTAGCCCTAAAAGAGTTAACTTGTGGATGTGCTTGCAAGTATTTAGCGACAGCGTCCCTATTAACTTGTGGATGTGCTTGCGAGTATTTAGCCACAGCGTCCCTATGAATTTGTGGATTTGCTTATGAATATGCTAACACAGTCCTTCACCCACGAATATTTACCTTATATGGGCAGGCACTCAATCACGTGGGAGGCGTGATGATGCAAGACGCAACCGCCTCACACGGCGACCGAGCTGCCCGCTATGGCCGTATATAGTATACGAAAGTAGGTTCCAGTTATGTCCGTTATGTGTAGAATTTCGAAATGAAACCTGCCTAACTTTTGTAAGTAAGCTGTAAGGAATGAGCCTGCCAAATTTCAGCCTTCCACCTACACAGGAAGTTGGAGAATTAGTGATGAGTGAGTGAGTGAGTGAGGGCTTTGCCTTTTATTAGTATTGATAATAATGCTGCACAAAAAAATCATATTTTTATTATTTGTACTCTTAATCTTAATATTTTGGTTGCATGAACTTATGTGATGATGGGAATAAGACAGACTGATAATTAGAAAGCTTTGCCTGAGTACCTCTCTTGCTTCTCTTCCAACTGTTGCAAAACAGTTTACATTGCATACTGTATGTTTGCTCATCAATCTCATAATCACTCCTACCATCTCTTATGACAAGACCCCAAAATACTTTACCTCCTCCACGTAATGTAGCTGTTGTCACTTGCTGTAAGACTTGTAAGCCACTCTCATCAGGAGAACCCTTGACCTTAAAATTTGGTAGTTTTAATTATCATCCTAAACATAAGCCTCTCAGCTGTAAACTACTCGTTGGACACTGCAGATTACAGTTTGAAACCCAGAGAATATAATTACCTGCTATCAGGTGAAATGCTAAGGCTTGGCTGGGACTTTTATTTGCTTTTATCTAGGTTTATGAAAACAGGAACCTCTGAAATTACAGGGCACAAGCTTAGGATTGTCCCATGACTACAGAAATGGGCCCAATCCGTGTTTTTGGCAGCGCCTCCTTAGGAGGTGGTAATATCCACCAGGTTTAGTAGTTCCTCAAACTTCTTCTTTAACCCCTTGATAACACCCCCACTTGGGTTTAACAGTTCCATATCTTTATTAAGAACTGTATATGTGACATCTCTTTTACAATATCTGGGTACTTGAATGATTTGACTGATCCTCTATGAAGTCACATGAAAATTGTTTCTCATTACTTCAAACTCCTCTCTCACACATGCATTTAGCTGCAGTTGCAGATGCTGTGCTTTTGGTTTGCCTGTACATCTTCTTTATATCCAGAGATGTGCCTTCTAATAGTCAATTAAATACCTTTTTCTTCAACTTGTCTGGTTTCATTATTACTGGTATGCAACAATGATTTTGTGTTTCCCTCATTACAGGAAGTAATAATTCTGTGGTCACAGCTCCAACCAGCAACTTCCACTAATGAGGTCTTAAACTTGGTCAGTTCAGACTATGTCCCCAAAAGTTCTCAAGATGGAGAAAAAGCTGGACCAGAGATCATCCAGGTCTATCTAGCAGACACTTAGTCTGTTTGTTGTAATGAGATCACCACCAAATGTTGAACAGTTATCTGTGTCACAAATACACCCTGTTTGCATGAGAGAACACATATGTAAGCTGTAACTAACCTTCCACATTCATGGTGTGTATTATATATTGTGACAGACGGCCTTGGCAATTACCTGGCCAGGACTCCAATGGAATGGAAGGACCAGGGGAGACAGCATTGCTGAGGCAATACCTCCCCTGGGACGCTAGATGGCAGCCCTCCTGGGTGGCTGTGGCAACACAGATTTCCATTCAATGGATTTCCACCACACCGGGGAGTGATTCCAGGTAATCCCGATTAACCACCTGGAGCACTCCCAGGTACTAAATAAAAATACCCAACTCACTCCATTCGGAGAGCCAGAGTTGGGAGGAGGTGGACCAGGCTTGCCGGTAGATGGAGTGGAGGATGAAGGAAAGGAAAAGGACTGTGCTATATATTGGTGCTTTGGACTATACTGTACTGTGGGGAGCGAAAGAAAAACGCTCCCGAGTGTAAATAAAATGTGTGTTGTGTGGCAAACTCTTGTCTCTGCCTGTCTGTGTTAGGTTAGGGTGACTGTATGTGCCCCAGTGGTCACAATACAGTATATAAACAAATAATGTCAATTCAATGCTTCCTCCTGATGTACTTGTTAAGTTTATTGATTCATTCATTGGCAGTATTATCTGTCCCGTGAGCCTGTATCCTTGTTTATTATGTTTCTCCTGCTGTATGCATCTAATATATTAAACATACACTGAACTTATTAATTTGTGCTGCTACCACCAGTCTTGTACTTTATGTGGAATTGTATTTGCAGTCATTTGGTTTTTAAGGTGCATTGTGACAATACTTGGAAACGATATATTGTATAGAGCAATAGACTAACAAACATTCATTTATATATGGGTTTGTGATGTTAGGGTCCATGAAAGGCACTATATAAACTAAGATCTGACTAAACCCCTTACTACAACATTTAAGCAAAAGGCAATTTATTTTGCTGCAATCATAACAGACACATATATTAAAATATACTGTAGCAGAGGCTCAAGCCTTGCAATGTAGAATGACTCTGCATTATCTTCCAAGTTCTTGGTATTTGTTTACACTGTTAACTCTGGTGCACAGTTCTGACTCACCATTGATTTGTGCTTAACTACAATGTGCATTTATTGAAATGTGAAAAAGTGATCTGCTACAGAAACGAGGAAACTTTTGGTTTTTTTTTTTGTAATTACTGAGCACTGCTTTCCCTTGCTTTGTCCATATGCTTTATTTCCACAGAACACATGGTATTGACCAAGAAAAGATAAAAATGCTGAACAGGAATGAGGAGTAAAAAATTAGTGACAATATCCAATTATCCATTTTCAACACTTACTTTATTTCAATTTAAGGAGACAGAAGGCAAGAGTCTGTGCAGGTAGTATTTGAGGCTGTACAAGAACCAATCAAGCTAGCAGTTCACATGCACATCTTTGGAATGTGAGAAAAAGACCAGAAAAACAGAGAGAGAGAATGCACAAATTCCACTGAAATTACTCAAGCTAAGATTTCAATCCAGTCTACTGGAGTTGAGAGGCATCAACGCAAACTATGGGGCTACAATGCCATCCTTGATGAATTAAATTGATTTAAAGTAAAGCTGTTTTATTTAATGACCTAACAAGTTTAATTCACAGACCTACTCATCAGAATTAAATAATCCTGTTCACTGGGAATAAATGACATTGCCACCACCTAGAAAAGAAATCCATGACACTGTTGTTACTTTTAAGGCCCATTTAAAATGCCACTATCCTATATTATCTTATAACCAGCAATAAATTTACTATAAATAAGAAAATCCAGACATCTTCAGCAAAAAATGTTATTTTAACAATGACATTTTAAGAGTTAACTGTACATCCATCCATCCATTTTCCAACCCGCTGAATCCGAACACAGGGTCACGGGGGTCTGCTGGAGCCAATCCCAGCCAACACAGGGCACAAGGCAGGGAACCAATCCTGGGCAGGGTGCCAACCCACCGCAGGACACACACAAACACACCCACACACCAAGCACACACTAGGGCCAATTTAGAATCGCCAATCCACCTAACCTACATGTCTTTGGACTGTGGGAGGAAACCGGAGCGCCCGGAGGAAACCCACGCAGACACGGGGAGAACATGCAAACTCCACGCAGGGAGGACCCGGGAAGCGAACCCGGGTCCCCAGGTCTCCCAACTGCGAGGCAGCAGCGCTACCCACTGCGCCACCGTGCCGCCCCATTAACTGTACATATTTTGTTTAATTTTTACATAAAATTATTGTAGGCAGGATGACAAATGTGACTAAAACTGTTAGGTTTTATTTTTTTTTAATCTAAATATAATGCTCAGTGAGAAAGTGGTGGGAAAACACTGGTCTGCTTCAATTGAATTTGTTTATAAATCACATTTTCTAATTGGACAGCAGATGTTTGGTGGTGGAGTTTTTTTTTTTTAGTTCCTTTTCACTCTCTCTCTTTCTATGAGTGACGGTCAATAAAAATGAATTATAATAACTGGGAGTACTCTGCAAATGATGAATGTTCAGAAACTGCCTAAAGACAAACACATTAAGACTTGTATTGCTGGGAAACAAACAAATATACATGAGCATTGGTTATTGAATACAATTCCTTTAAAATAATTGAAATCCAGAGATGAAGCATCTAACCATACATCCAGAGCATTATAAAAACTAAGGGGAATTCACAATAGGAAAGTATTTAGCTACTCTTCTATTACAATTTGCTATGTATAAGGTCTCTACAGGTTCCATCTATCTCACCTGAGACATCAGTGTTCCAGAAGGCTGAATGAAGATTTAGAAACAAATGCAGAAATAAAAACAAAGAAAGCAGAGGGAATGTCAAAATAAAAAGGAAACAATTGTTAAGAAGGAAACAGATGCCACAAATAAATTAATAATTTATGCAAGTATTATTCATTACAGGGCTTGAAAAGATAATAAGCTACCTTGTACAGTATGTGTTTTTGGTGAGCTACTTAAAGCACCTTGAAAATTTTGTTAGAAATCTAACTTTGTAAAGCATTTTTTATTCAAAGAATTATTTTCTAATTTCCTGAAGAATCATGTTACTGAGAAATACTTAACTAAATATTTTTGTACATATTTTATTAAAGTATGTATTTTAAGGAAATTTTATTTATTTTAGTAGTTTATGGTCTCACAACAATAAGCCTACAGAATTTCATTTCTCTCTATTATAAAAAGAAATCCTGTCCCCTGTCCTGATAGTCTACGATACGTGATTTTTTTCGGAAGATAATTTAAAGATCCGCTAGACGAAAGAGACCTGCAACAGTGCGTCTCACGGGAACATAGAACGAGAGTCTTGCAAGACACACCCTACTTACAAGCAATATCAAAAAAAAAACCAAATCAGTAGTGTAAAGGCAGTCACGCAGCACACACAGCTCCAGGGCTCAGTGCATATAAAGTGTATAAGGTCAATACGGTAGAAATGAAATGAATAGGGTAGAAATGAAACATCGACGATTAAACGAAGAAGAAAAAAAAGCGCTGAGAAAAGAGACTCAAATGCGTTGGACAGAAAAAAGAGCAAAAAAGAATAATCGAGGTGCAAATTCAGAAAATAAGGAAAGTAATCATCAGCCCGGAACAAGTGGAATTGAAAAAAAAAAAAGCACGTCCAATCCAGCTCTTAAATAAATGACAATAAGTAAAATGTCATAGGATGTTTACAAATGTTGGCGCTAAACACATGCAGAGCAGGTTAGAGATTATGAAACCAGGGAAATTAGAAAGGCACAAAAAAAAAAAAAAAGTTGGCGCTACACACATGTGGAGAAAGTTAAAGGATATGAAAGTAGGAAAATTAGAAAATATAAAAAAGTAAAGATCGCAGTAGCGCAAACAAACTGCCTCATTTAACTATGCACCAGTCTAACTTTGGTTTTGCACAATAATTACTACACTATTGCACCTTAACACTTAATTCTACTTAATTCACATAATTTTACTTATTTATTATGTTCTACTATACTGTTATCTTTCAATCTATGACTTTTTGTTAATCTAACTGATATTCTAACTTTGCACAGTTTTTGATAAGCGGATCAGGATGCATTTCACTGCATGTTGTCCTGTATAACTATGCATGTGACAAATAAAGAATCTTGAGAATTTCAAAAACGGAGTTTACCGCACATGCATTTATTGGTTACTTTGTTAATATATATATATATATATATACATTTATCTGTCTGCTTATTTTAAAACAAATTTACCCCAGGAGTCAAAAACGTTCTGTCTAGCCCTTGTACAAAAACCTAGACAAAAGCTGGGGTATCACCTTGGTAAACCCATGTACTTCTGGAACTGTGAGAGGAAAATAGCACGACTTTACAGACAGGAGTCCAATGCAGAACTCTACTTACTTTGTTACTTTGTAAAAAAAAAAAAAAAAAAAAAAAAAATTAAATGCTGATGATGTAGATTGTCTGTGCTGAAATTCCAAACAGAGAAACCTATCCTGAACTCATTAAAAAGATTCAGCATATTGGGACTCGCAAGATTACAAATATTGTTTTTACAAAAGTTCTGAAATAAAAGTGAAACTAATGAAATAGCAACAACTCCAAGAAAAAACAAACAATCTTAAAAGTGTGTATCCGGAAAACCAAATATGGGGGTTGGCGAGCGAAGCGAGCAGGGGGTGAAGCCCCCTAGTTGTTAATAAAAAATGAACAGTTAACACCTGTGGTCTATAGATTAATTATAAAAACACACTTAAATATAGGGTATAAGGCTTCTATGCATCTGACTAGGCAGGAGGTTAGTGTAAAAAGTGTTTTAAAAGGGATAAAAGAAAAAATAAATCTGAATCAGCCAATCAAGTTAAATGAAATTAGTTGTTCAGTATCAGCCTTAAAAAAAAAAAAACCTGATCCAAGTATCCCTAATTATTTTAAACAATATACAGTGCAATACATTCCTGTCAGACTTGTATGTCACCAATTCAGTGGCATTATACATACAGTAAAAAAAGACCTTTCAGCAATATTCATATTCTCAAAATGTGGATTTTCTTTTTAGAAAAGTAACAAATAAATAAATAGATTAAAAAAGTAGTTTACACATGCATTTCAGAGTCTAGTGAGTCTCTCTCTCTCTCTCTCTACACTATTTAGTTAAAAATCTGAAATTTGACAGGATCGTACATGTAAGGAAGTAGGAATCCACTAAGAAAGAACATTTTGATTAATCAATATTTTGGGGTAAATCCCCCCACAATAGAAAAAAATACAGTAAATACTCCAAAATTTCAAAAATACTATGATGGATTTCACTAATATTTGGTGATGTTATTAAAAATACAGAAAAAAGCCTACAACTTTTAATATTTGGCAATATTTAACAATATTATGCTAACTTGCACGCCCTGTGCTGTGCTGAGAGCATGCTTTATGCAAACGATAGACTGAGGAGAATTAATTGACAGCCACGCGATTAGCACCTTAGCCAATAGGATGGGCAGATGTCTGAAGACTGGGGGGGTCCTGGACAGGAAAAAAGAGACATGATCATGTTATGAAATAGAAAGGGAAAGTTCAACGAAGTTCATGAAAGATGCAAAGCCCCATTTGAAATGCTGAAAACTACAAGGGGTCCAACACCATCTCCCACTCCCACTCATTGATTGTGGCACTTAAAACATTAAGGGAGAACGTCCCCAACTGGTCTTCAATTGCGGTGCTTCAGAATTCAAGTGAAGCCCCCCAGCTCTTCAGTCAAGGCACTTAAAAACATCAGCACTGGTCTAAGATGGTGGTGCTTATATTTCTAATGTGGAAACCACAGTAACTGTGTGGCAACATTAAAAGCTATTACTCTGCGCTCCTCACTTTCACGTTAATAAATACATCAGTGTAACATATAGGGTACTGGCACTTACGTAAATTCACTTCAAGCACTGCTTTGAAAACACATTTGCATCTGCAGACTTTAAAGGGAGACTACATAAAACACGAAATGAATTATTGTACTTGAATGAACAATATAAACAAATTAAAACTGTATACATCTAATAATGACAATAATATATACTCAAAAGTCACATTATTCCTACTGATTACCAGTCTCGATTCAAAAGAATACACCTGTAAAATTGTGTTTTACAATGACCATCAACAAAGTCACTAGGAAAAGCAGAAAAGAGCAGGAACTGATCCAGTGTAATTGATCCATTTGCCTTTGAGTAATGTTTTGATGCCTTTATCAAAACTGACCTTCAACATTTGCGACATAAAGAAATACTTTTCTTTGTTTTTCCAATTGGAGCACAGGCAGGTGAAGTGACTTGCTCATGGGCATGCAGTGTCACTAGTAGAATCTGAACCCACAACCTTAGGGTTTGAAGTCTTAGGTCCTGATATTTAAGCAGTACACCACATAATTTTAGACATTGGTTAAAAAAAAAAAAAAAAAAACTACAAAAAGCACTTAGCTAGTTACATAGTACTTCTGAAACACCAATGGCACTATTTGTCTACTGACACCTATTGTCTTACAAAATTTTCCAGGTGAAGCCAGGTAATAAAGCCAGGTAACACAGCTAGTATGTCATAAAATTAAAAACAAATATTGCCAATAGCTTTATGAACAGATAAATGATTGAAATGTTTGAATTTTGGCCAGTATTATCAAAAGACTGATTCTTTATATGAGTTGGCTGGTATAATAATGAATGCCAGAAATGTGTGCAATGGTGAAGTGTGTCAAAGTCTGCTACATATGCAGCCCAGCTAAAGATGAAACCGCAGAGGTACATTGTGAGAAATAATTTAAACTAATAACATCCCAGTGACATATGATGCATTCACAAACAAAACATAATCAAAATAAGCTAGGAAATCTAAGTCAAGACAAACAAGTCCATACCTATTACAAAAAGGTGCACTACAAATCGACAACCTAAGCAACACAATCACAATATTTTAGCTAGGTAATCACAGCTACACTAACTAAAATAGGGAGTGGTCTCCCCTAGACTTTCTCATATACTCAGATATAGATATAGATATAGATAGATAGATAGATAGATAGATACTTTATTAATCCCAGGGGGAAATTCACATATTCCAGCAGCAAAAATATTAAAGAGTAATAAAAAATGCAGATAAAAAAAACAGACAATAACTTGAATAATGTTCAACGTTTACCCCCTCTGGTGGAATTGAAGAGTCGCATAGTTTGGGGGAGGAATGATCTTCTCAGTCTGTCAGTGGAGCAGGACAGTGACAGCAGTCTGTCACTGAAACTGCTCCTCTGTCTGGAGATGACACTGTTTAATGGATGTAGTGGATTCTCCATATTTGAAGAGTAAACCACAACACAATGATTATATTTTTATATTATGTAAATTAAAGAACCATCAACAACAAAGAAAAAAATCAATTAATATATTGAACAATTGTTATAAAAGTAAAGTTGAATAAATCGGACACTGCAGCGGCATGATAAAAGGTAAAGGTACATTTCTGGTTAATGGAAATAGCCCAAAAGTTGATAGAAATCTGTGTTTTGTACCTAATACTTGTATGAAAAATTTGGTTGACCTAAGAGAAAGTGTACTCAAGTAATCGTGTTTACATACACACACGCATGCACACACACACAGACATAATTCCAAAAATGGTATTTTCGGACTCATCACAATCTCGAAATGGAATTTTTGGAGGATTACAAAACTTCCCCTATACTTCATATACAAGAAAGTCAGGGAGGGCTAAAACGTTGAGAAAGTCTCGACATTGAATCTTTGGACGATTACAATACTTTCCCTATACTTCGTATATGAGAAAGTAAAAACACTGCAGTAAAAAAAGTTAGCCTACCCATTTGTCAATAAAACTATGGTTCTCTTGATATACATTTCTATGAAGGGCAGAAAGCAGAAATCCATGGTCCTTATCTGCAGGTACTTAAACCAAAAGGTATAGTGTTTTATGTTATGTGCATTTACTATGGACCTTATTCTGGCTCTGATTAACAAAAGCAGTTGGCTTAAAATAAGTTGTCTTCCTGAAAGTGATACTTTAGGAATCAGTAAAAGCAAACCAGGACCAGTTTGACAATAGTAAAATCATCAGGTGCTCTCAAACATTGACCACTACAAATCCTAAAGTAATGCAAACTCTGTTCTTGCCCTTTGTGTAAAGAGCAAAATCGAGCAGTTGTTCATGCTTATGAATCCGAGGCCTGTTGTAAATGAGTAACATCACTTATGCCTTCACTTTTAACTTCACCCTCTAAGGCAAAATACTCTTTCAGGCTATCCTGTGAACTCCAATCTCAACACAAAAGTAACAGAGAACCTTTTATACAACCGATGACTTTGAAATCACCCCAACCCCAGATTGTGACACAAACTTAAGTCCTGGCCTCTGTATGGGGAACAAAATACCAGTATTTTGTCAGATGAACCAAAGGAGACCATGTGTCACCTAACTAAGTATAATCTAATCCAGGGGTCCTTAACCACTGTCCTGGAAGGCTGCAGTGGCTACAGGTTTTTGCTCTAACCCAATTGCTTAATAAGAAGCACTTATTGCTCAAGTAACACTTCAGCTTCATTTTAGTTGTCTCGCTCGTTAAGAACCTTTATTGCAGTCTTCAACAGCTGTATTCTTGGTTTTTAATTGTTCCTAATTAGCAATAACATGCAAATGACAAAACAGACCAGTATTTCTCCATTTAGCTTGTTACCATTTACACTTTTGTTTATTTATCATGCAGTATTATGTTTAATTAAATACTTGGAAGGAAAGTGAAGGACTGAGAATTACTCATCCATTTTAGCCTTCAGATTATTTGGATGATATTCTTAGAAAGGGGAAGAAAATCTAGGATATGAGAATTACCTGACACAGCAGAGTTAAAGCACTAACAAGCCATGACATTAAATTATTGAGAAGAATTGCTTTCTAATTAAGCAACTGGATTAGAACAAAACCTTCAGCCACTGCGGCCATCCAGGACTATGATTAAGGACCCCTGATCTAATGTAACTATCTAAACTTAATACTGCTGCTGCCTTTAGCCAGGTACTTTAATGAGACTTAAATGTAGAAAAACAAGGCAATTCAGATAGAAACATCCACCCCAATATGAAAATTGCACAACAAACAAAGAAACAAATTAAAACTAGGGGGGTATTTTCCATACGTTGCTTAAATCATCCGAGATCAGATGTCTGATCTTGGATGAGTTAATGCCAGTGAAACTCATCAGGGATAAGTCGGTTTTTCAAACAGACCTAACCCCTGCAGAAGAGTTGGCTCTCCAGCAAAATGCCCATCGCCTTGTTTCTGAGGGCATTCCAGGGGGAAGCTCCTCCTCAGAATCAGTGGCAGGATGCAGTGGTCACTTCATTTCAGGTAAACGATGGTCATTGCATAATTTTTGTCCTCAATGTGTGCCATATGTATGTTCCATATAGCCCTCTTTTTTTGTTGGGGTCAGTTGCAGGGAATGTCATATCCCTAGAACCTGTGTCTGACCAACGAGATATTGACGAAGGTCAAATATTTGATGAAGACACTGTCTGATTATTCATAAGGAGGAGAGGTACATTTTGCAAATCAAACTCCACTCTGATCAGTCCCATGTGCCCCAATCACATTTGGAAATCCTGGGTAATGAGAATGTTAGGCTGATTTTGAGATTCTTTATGGAACTATGGGTGTTTTTTACCTGTGTTTTACCTACCTGCAATGGCATGAAACGCCTCTTTTATTGTCTGCACATGCAGGTGTCCAGGAAACACTATGAAAACCCGAAGGAAATATTTCAGAGCCAAACAGACTTTACGAATTGCCTGGCAAACTGTACTTTTAGATAGATTTTCCGCATCACCTACAGTATATAAAAAAAAAAAAGTGCCGCTTGCAAAAAACCTCAAAGCAACGCATACTGTCTGTTTGACTTCGAATATAAGGTCCTAATAAATTTGAGGTACAATATTCCCCCCTCGGCTAAACCGGTATCTTGCGAAAAGAATTTCCTCCAGGAGCAATAAAGGATCTTGCCGATCACGCAAAACCCTCTCTATATGAAATTCTCTTCTTATAATTTGCGCACAGATATCAATTGGTCACCCATTCATGAATGGTGAAGCCATGACTGAATGAATTCCATGCACGGACACTGATTAAGTGTGTGAGCTAATCCTTGTTTACAAACAAACAAACTTGCTCCGAGCAGGTTTGAGGATTTGGATGTGCTGCTAGGACAACACATCCAGCAAGAGTTTCGAAAAACCGACAGATCCAGGATCAGGCCAAATCGTCAACAATTACATCCGGCTAAACGAGTAATCCACGTACGAAAAATACCCCCCAGGACTGTAGAAATGACCTGTTCACAGACAAAAAAAGAATCAGTTTTGATTGTTAATGACAAGCGTTCAAAACCCCAGTATAAAACTAAAAAGGGCAAGACAGTGCAACAAAGGGGCAAGGCACATCAAGCCTTGTATTTAGGAAATAATACACAAGTTAAAAGTTGAAGTTAAAAGAAGAAATGTACAGTTAACTGTTTGCAGTGTGAACAGTGGAATGTCAATGTGTTTGTGTAAATTAATTTTGCGAGAAGATGGATTGCCTAGACACATCCACATGGATATTAAAACAGTAACAACAGGAAAGAGATCCTACAACTGAAAGTAGTCTACTAGTAATGCAATGACGGAGAGGTTAATGCTGGTTACAGCCTAAATCATAAAACAAGATGCCTTTTTTCATGTCTGTATTGGTGACCAACAACAAGGTTACATTGACTAGAAACAATAAATGTTCAGAAAGATTTAAAAGTAGGTCTTAAGATAACAGTTTTTTGTTTTTTCATTTTTTAAAAATTCTTACACTTTTCATTCAATGCACTAACAGAAGTCATAAATTGGTTATGCAGGCAGCATGACACAATTTACATCTGCACACTGGCATCAGTTAACCACATTAAATACATCCGGCTCTACATTTCCTTCTTCTTTACCTACTCTTCACATCAGTGCAGAACAGGGCATACTTAGACATTTTACTCAAAGAGTGATGATTACGAGCAAGACATGCATACAGTATACTGTTGCAATTGCTATTTTCATATTTAACATCAAAAAACAAACACACATACACAGACACAATCCATATTACTAACCGAGAATGGTAAACCGGATGGCATGGACGCAGGTTTACTAACTAAACCGGATGGCATGGATGCAGGTACACGGCGATGGGACCATGAGACGTACTGTGCAGGCGCGTACAGCGCACGTCTCATAAACCGCAATCTAAGTCGTATCCACCGCGAACGAAGGACTCACGGCCCAAAAACGAAACAGCTCAACGGACGTGAATGAGAAATGAAGCAACAAGGCGCCCATAGCTAACTACTACCAATACAGCCACGCCAAAAAGAGGATTCTGCACTGCAGCCCGGATTCAAACGGAAGAGGCTACGGCGGCCCCACAGGTCCACAAAGATGGTACGCAAGGCGCAGGCGTCACCGCCATATTGTGAGTGGCACTACTGCGGAGTGAAGTGAGGAGTAATGTGCTGCTTGGGATTGTACAAACCGCTGAACGCTTTACACCGAATTCAAACACAATACAGCTCAACGATACAAACACAAGCTCACCTGGATAAGATCAATGAACTCAGGCGCCTACAACGCGCGTCTGGAACTGCGGAAGCACAGCAGACACGGGTTCAAAACGAACGAGCTCAACTGATGGATATACAAACACGAGCCTGGCTGGAAAAAATCAATGTACGCAGGCGCCTACAACCCACGTCTGAAATGCCGCAAGCAAAGCGGGCACGGCTCCAAGACGAACGAGCTCATCATATAAGAGCTCACCTATCAAAAAACACTCAGTCATGTGGTACACACAGATCATGTGCTCTCAGCACATATAAAGCGTATAAGGACAATACAGAGAATAGAGACCCAAAGGCGTTACAGAGAAAAAAAGGCAGATAAGATATTATGAAAGCATTGGAATTCGAAAGGCTCCAACAAACGATGGCGTGATACACATGCAGAGAAAGGTACAGAATATGAAAGCAGTTAAATCCACAAGTATTGTAGTGTCCCAGCCAGGTTGAGGGCTTTTTGGTTTTAAGTGACTGTTAGGTCCGATTGAGGGAGGACGGAGTTCAGCACGGAAGACTGATAGCGGGGTATTGATTGATGCGGTAAGGGGGGGGCGTTGGAGAGGGTGCTAGAAAGTTGTGTTTGGAATTAGAAAGTCTGCGATTGTTCAAGTAAAACTTTTGTGACATTTTATCATATCAGTCGCTACAGTATCAAAGAACACATAGAAAAGATCGCATTACCGCAAACAAAAGGTGATTAATTATCAGAGACAGGGGTAATTGAAAAAATAGCAGGACAAATCGAGGTCCGAAATAAAAGGCAAAGAGTAAACAACAAAGTCTTTTCGCATTTGCATCATTCAAAGCACAAAACGTGGATTTACACAATAATGGACCATACGCTATGAGAATCTGTAGTCCCGGAACAATTAAAAACAACAACAAGTTAATTTTCAAAGAATACACAATTCGGTCAGGTGTATATTGATGATCATGGAGAAGTGATGCAAATTTTACCCAACGCCGGGGGTAGGCGAGCGAAGCGAGCAGGGGGCAGAGCCCCCTTGTTGCTATATAAAGTAGTAAAAAGTAGGTCCTTTGAGTAATTGCCCCAGCAAGAAAAATTTAAAGTCAAAAGGAGAAGTAAATAATCTTTAGCAAAAGTACTTCCACCTTCACATTGATAGGTAACAATTTTACCATTAACTATAATATATGGTTATTAGCTTTACCAAATAATTTTTTTTGAGTTTAACAACAAGGCAAAAGAAAGAAAAGGATGCATAGTTTATATTATAATGATAGTTAAAAACTGCAATCTTTATATAGTATTTTTTAAGCTTGTCCAGACAGGTAAACACATTGCTAAACTATAAAAAGCTCACTTACCTGGCAGAAATGTCATCATCTTCTCCTCCCCAGCCCCAGTATTCATTTGGAAAGCCATTCATCTTCAGGTACTGGTCAGGAGTAAGGGCAGAAACTCCACCAAAATACTGAGAGTACGGGAGCCTGACGAAGGTAAAATGGACAAATTGATTCTCCTGATACATCAGACCAGCACTGATTAAATCGGGTGTACTCTATAGATACATATTTCATTTACCATTGAATTCTCCCACAACCGGAAAACATTTCCCAAAGGAAACATGTAGTGTCTCTTGCAAAGTTTCTGTATCACACTCATAATTAAAAGCAAATACTTCAAGATAATAAAAGACAGGGCAAAAATCTGTTAAGTTTTATAATGTGAAGTGATATGGCATGACATCATGATAGTGCCTTGTGATCCTCATGCAAGGTCTTTTGACAATAGCTGCTGATTTAAGATTTAAAACTATGTTACATTTTTATTAAAAACCATTAACAAATGCAGTTCTGGTATTGTGACCAACAACATACATACCGGTATCCAAATTTGTCCATAGCCACAGAAACATGCTTAGGAGAGGTAGGGTCACACATATATAGATTTTTGTCATTTTCAGGAAGCAAGTCTACATCATGAAGAAACAGACAATCCCAGTCATCATCACGCAGAGCTTCACGTACTCCAACATTAAGTAACTTGGCACGGTTGAATGTAGAATTTCCAGCCTGAAATATATATAAAAAAAAAAAAATATATCAGATTTTGTTGTAATAATCCTAAAACAGTTATTAATTGTGTTGTTCTTTTCCACTGCCACAATAAGGAGTTATTTCTGCTTAATTATAGCTAGAACTGAATTAGTCTAAACAAATTTTTCAAAAATTGATATGCTACTACTTTTGTGACTGTTATTTGTTTATTTGTGTGTCTGTACTTGTGCTGTTATTTTGAGAGTCAGATGGGGTGTGGGGATGTTAGAGCGCATGAGCTTATTCAGGGCAGCAGGAACTTTTTTTTGTTGATCTTTTTTTTCTTTCAGTACATGTAGCTTCCCTGTTTATTTATACATCTCTGCCTGTCTGTCTCTCTATTACACAGTGCTCTGTCTGTCTGTGTGTGTGTTATGGATCTTAAAAATAAGTTATAAGGACACTTGTTCATGTTAACTGCAGTCTCAGTTGTTAAAAAAATATTTTAAAAGGAGCATCCCACATGAAAATATAACGATCTCATTAACTGACAGTGCATACCAATTTATAAATTTTATGTCTGTTAGAGGTAAAAAAAGCAAAAAAAAAAAAAAGCAACACTTTATCCTCAGCGGGGAATCGAGCTCAGGTCTGTGAGGCATGGCAAAGTTGCTGCGCTCTAAGAAGCAAATCTTAGCGCGCTATGCCACAGAAACTGTTGTATCATCCTTGAAGCTTTTGTGAAAGTGTTTATTTGATCTTTGGAACTCAGGCTTTACACATTCTATAGTTTATGCCTACTACATTTTGTAACATTTATTACTAAAATATGAAAAAGTTTCTGTTTTAACAATGTGTTTACACAGATTACTGTAGAAACGGAACACACATGAAATGCGTGGGTTCCAAAATACGATCTATTATTTCCACTCTAAAACTCCACTTCACTCCCAGATAATCAATCAAGGCATGAGCTGGGAAAAGTTTGCACACGTTCCAAGTCGGTGGGGGGATGGAATAGCCGGCTGCTGGCAGCTTGTCTTTTATCAGCACATTTAGAGGACAAAGGATGCTGGCGGAGAGGTGTGAACTGATTTAAGAAGCGATTTAAGGTGGGCCGGATCTACGAGTTTTTTCGTAGGCTCTGGTAATTCTAGTGTTAATGATCTACAAATGTATGGGATCTGAATCCTTCTATATTTCTTTGTCCAGCATCTTGGAATATGCTTGTTTAATGAATTTCTTATATGGCAACCAAAAACCTTCTTTCTAAATGAGTATAGTTCAATGTAATCCAGCACATATACCCAAGTGCAGAAATACTGTGTTTACAAAATGTTTCTGAATGACAAAAAGCCCCAGTATTACCCTAGTATCTATAATTTAGTGGTATGTCTTTGGACTGTGGGAGGAAACCGGAGCTACGGAGGAAACCCACGCAGACAAGGGGAGAACATCAGCGAGCATCAGTGTGCTGCAATGGACTTGTTTCCGCTTTTGTGTGATGCATCCTGCAAAGCATTCATGTTAATATTTATTTATAGTATGCTGGCAAGGTTGAGAACAATCTTGAAATATAAATATGTCACCAAAGCAGTAATACAAATTTACAGTTTCTCACCAACATGTACACAAGTATTTAAGCATTTAAGAAAAAGCCAAACAACCATTCTGTTTTACAACATTTACAATTTTCAGTTAGTACCCATTCATCACACTCTAGGCGTCTCACTATTCCTCTGAACCTGCATAAGTTAACTTTACAAAAATAAATCTCTTTATTACTAGATACTTTTACGAAACTTTTTTTCATCAAATTCAGCTCTAACAAATACAATCTATAACAGCAACTACTTTGACTAAGGATGAATTCACTACAATTTACTAATGCCTTATAAAAGGAAGCTTTCCATTTTACACGCTGTGCTGTTGGAAAAGACTAGATCCCTGTGACCATAAACTGTATAAGAAGTCAGAAAATTATTGGATTAGCACCCACATTGGGCAGAAATTTTCTATTTTCTAGAGAAAAAAAAAAGTTTGTAAAACCACTGTCTTAAAGAACATTGCAAAACTATTCCATTGTTCTTTGGATAGTGATGAGAACATACATTGTAATTTATCTATTTGGATAACATCCACCCATTTTCCAACCCGCTGAATCCGAACACAGGGTCATGGGGGTCTGCTGGAGCCAATTCCAGCCAACACAGGGCACAAGGCAGGAACCAATCCTGGGCAGGATGCCAACCCACCGCAAGACACACACACAAACACACCCACACACCAAGTACACACTAGGGCCAATTTAGAATCGCCAATCCACCTAACCTGCATATCTTTGGACTGTGGGAGGAAACCGGAGCTACGGAGGAAACCCACGCAGACAAGGGGAGAACATTTGGATGACATATGTACTTTTATTATGCATCAGACTTTGACAAATCTACTTTAACAGCAGTGTCAATTATTGATTGTTGTAAAAATAATGCTCTCTAATGTCATTCACTTAATAGGGCAGGCTGAAATCAAGTGAAGTACATTAACAGACTTGCAAAATAAAAACCCCAAATAACAGCACTAACCTGGTGGATAATATAGATGCCATAGTGCAATTGCTGCCGCTGGAGAAAGGGATGCAAATGGTAGAGGAGAATGTTCAGGTGTGCCTGTCTGTTTCGGTAAGGAATGATGACAGCTGTGTGGTGACGTGGCTCACAGTCTGGTGGATGGTACCGACCTCCCAGAGCAACTAAGGGGTTCTTCTGCTGAATATGAGAGACTGAATGAGCAGAAGAGATCAGAACTGTGACTGGACCCACTGCAAAGAAGAAACACAGAGATAAAAATATGTGCAATTACACAAGATGAAAAACAGCTTTACTAGAAGTCCTGAATAAAGTTTAAATTTTAACTGCTATTAGGTCAAGATCTACTTAAGGATGTTACAGTGAATTTATAAAATATTCAGAACCCTCAACTTCTTTCACATTGTGTTATGTTGCATTGTTCATCATTTAAATTAACTTTCCTCCACATCAAGCAACATTCAATACCCCAGAACAGGAAAGTGAACCAAGAATTGTAGAGATTTTTGCAAATTTATTAATAATTAACAACTGTAACTATATACTAACTGGAATAAACATCATATTGTCAAAAGTATTCAAGACCCTTCACTCAGTACTTAGTTGAAGCATCTCTGGCAGCGAATATGGCCTGGAGTCTTCTTGGGTATGATGTGACAAGCTTTGCACACTTAGATTTGGGGTTTTTCTGCCATTCTTTCTCCAGATAAAGATCTGTCAGGTTACATGAAGACTGTCACTGAAGAGGTATTTTCAGGTCTCACCAGAGTTGTTCAAACGAGTTCAAGTTCAGACTGTGGCTGGGCAACTCAAGGGCATTGTGTTTGCCTTTGCTTTAAGCTTAAGGTCATTGTAATGTGGAAAGGTAAAGGTTTGACCCAGTAGGAGTTCCAAAGTGCTCCACAGAAGATTTTCATTAAGGATATCTCCGTACTTTGCTCAATATAGCTTTCCATCAACCCTGTCTAATCTCCCAGCCCAACAGCATGATGCTGCAACCACCGTGTTTCACCATTGAAATGGAATTGTACATGCTCATTGTTTTTTTTATCCCCCCTATGGATTGCATGGTTATATAGTAGCTTTGCTATGTTATCTAGCATAATATGCATTGCTGTTTACAATGATAAAGATGGTGTTGAATAGGTAATGAGCAGTGCTTGGTTTCCTCCAGACTGGATGCTAATTTTGCTTTCATCAGACTTCAGAATGTTGTTTCCCCACAGACAGTCCTTTAGGTGCCTTTTTGCAAACTCCAAATGAGCTTCCATGTGTCTTTTACTGAGAGGCATCTGTATGGCCACTTTGTCATAAAGCTCTTTTATCAGTGGAGTGCTACAGTGAAGGTTGTCCTTCTGCAAGTTTCTCTCACCTACACACAGGTTCTTGGCAGCACACCAGAGAATACCATCACCTCTCATCTCCTGGTCAACTCTTTTACCATGATTGTTCAGTTTGGCCAGTTCTAGGAAAAATTGTGGTTGTTCCAAACATCTTTCACTTAAGAATTATAAAGACATTACTCTTGTGAACCTTTAATGCTGAAGGAATTTTTGTTGCTTTCACCAAATCTGGGCCTCAACACAATCCTCTATGTAAGCTCTGCAGGCAATTCCTTATACACACACTGACCAGCAGGACTTTACATAGGTGTGCACCTTACCTAATCATGTCCAATCAACTGAATTGACTACAAGTTGACTCCAAACAAAGTGTAGAAACGTCTCAGTGATAATCAATAGAATGGGTTGCACCTGGGCCAAATGTTCAGTGTTATAGCAAAGGGTCTGAATACATGCGTCAATGTAATTATTTCAGTTTTACATTTTTCACAAATTTGCAAAAATTTCTAAAATCCTGTTTTTGCTTTGCCATTCTGGACTATTAAGTGTTGCTTCATGTGGGGAAAAATTTAATTATTTTTAAGGCTTCAGCATAATAAGATGTGAAATACCGAACAGGTCTGAATACTTTCTGAATCCACAGTTTAAATCTAGCCCAGATTGTTTCCAGATTGTATTCAAATTCTAAATATCTATTGAAATGCACATTTTTTTTCAATTTACATTGATTCCATTTTGGTTGAAAAGAATTTTCTCATACAGAAAATGTGGAATAACACATTTTCTGAAAGAAAAAAAAAAAAAAACACTTTATTGGCCTCAGTAAATATTTACTACAGCTCTATTTTAATATGACAGAATGAACCGTGGTGCAAGTTGCTTGTGTAGGCTTTTAGGAGAAAATATAAATTTTTGTGAGGGTATGCACAAAATTTGAGTCAGATATATAATGCCATAGTTTTTTTTGGTTGGTTTAGATCAGGGTTCTCAAACTCCGGTCCTGGAGGGCTACAGTGGCTGCAGGTTTTCATTCTAACCCTTTCCTTAATTAGTGACCGGTTTTTGATGCTTAACATCTTTTGAATTAATTTTAATTGACTTGCTCTTGAAGACTCAGACTCTCAATGTTTTTTTTTTCCTTAATTAGCAGCCAAACAATAGTGAGATACAAAATGAGACAAAACATGAGCAGCAAACTGTGTCCATTATGCAATATCTGAAAATAAAGAATGATGAATGTCTCATGAATGCTGATCTGCTCATTTCCCCAAAACATTTTAACAGTGCTCTTAGAAAAGAGAAAATCAACAATTTCAGAAATATCTGCTATTGCACAATGAGAGCAGCTGCAAGCCATGGAATTAAAGGCGAGTTTAATTAACAAGAAGACTCGGCACCTATTTAATAATTGTTTGCGTTTATATAGCGCTTTTCTCACTACTCAAAGGGCTCAGCATTTGCCGGTTAAAGGCCTTGCTCAAGGGCCCAACAGAGCAGAGTCCCTATTGGCATTTACGGGATTCGAACCGTCAACCTTCCAATTGCAAGTGCAGATCCCTAGCCTCAGAGCCACCACTCCGCCATAATTAAGCAACTGCTTCGAGTGAAATTGGTTGGAGTTTCAGGCCCTGACTTTGTGGGTCTTCTGTTAGTGCACTCACTTCACATTTAATTTCTGTTTAGGTGCCATTTAAGAAAATAAATGAAGCAATTCAGGGGAACAAATCTTAAAAAACAAGTCAATTAAAATTAATTCAAAAGAAGTTAAATAGCAGCAAAAACTGGTCACTAGTTAAGAAAAGGGTTAGAATGAAAACCTGCAGCCATTGTGGCCCTCCAGGACCGGAGTTTGAGAACCCTGGTTTAGATCATATCACATGAGAAAGAAAAAAACATTATAAGTATTTAATTATACCAAGGACTGTATTTTGTATTAATCATGCGGCAGAGAGCTATATGATTTATTACTTCTATATGAATTTATTCTTCATTTAGGTAAAAAAAAAAAAAAAAAAAAAAAAAAAAAAAAAAGAATTAAGCTTGTGTACTGAATTATGTGATTAACTTACATTCTCTTATGAGAAAATGCTGACCTCTTGATGGTAACAAAACACCCTGTGATACTATAAATCAATGTGATCGTTTCTTTATTCTTGTTTAAAAATATAAGAGAACATGTCACTTATGAATAAATAAGGATTATTAATCTAACCAAACAAATATAATCTAATGAAGATATTAAAGCTATAAGAATGTAATCTCTTTATAACTAATGTAATGAACTATAAGAAACTGCTTAAATTGGTCTTGTGTGTGTATACTGAGAAAGGCATACTCCTTAGGAATGCGAGTCCCTGGTGGCTCTTTGTTTTGGTACACTCCTGTATGTAATAAATCAGGATGTAACCGTAACTTACAGCAATCTATGTATGACCTCAAAATGAACTGCTATGTTTTTTTTCTCTTCTCTGTTTGGCTAATGAACAAGCTAGGTAATAAAAGAGAGAAATTTTTTCTTTTAGTAGAGTCTGTCTGATCCCAAATCAGTTGCACTGAGCTGGGGGGGGGGGGGGGGGGGGGCAGTCTTTAACTCACCAAGAAGAATAAAGAAATTGCTTTTTATTTTAAATTGGTTTTAGCCTCCCGTTGTTTTTTCCCCAACTTCACGTCCACACATATTAATTTAAAAAACCCAGCAGCTCAATGGTACATGATAGGCTCCTTCAACTCACCATAGAAAAAAGACAAATCATCTATTTTTGAGAAGTTAGGTAACATTTTAGTTTAGGTACTGAAAAAATGTATCTATTACTCGTATACTGTTATATAACAAAACCTTAACAAAGGCTTCTTTTCCTCTTAACACATGTAACGCATCAGTAAAGTAGTTATTCATTTCTGTGCAATGGAGCCTACTAAAATAAGTTCTCTTTGGTATGGTCAGAGGTTGCTTAGGTGAGACATATTGCTCTAGACCAGGGTTTCCCAACCTCGGTCCTGTGACACCCCCCACCTTGACTGCAGGTTTTTGTTCCAACCAGATTTTTATTAAGTGACATCACCTGATAGCTCTGATCTTATTTACTTAGCTGATATTTTTTCCTTTATTCTACATTCAGAAAAGCACAGCAGCATGATTTTTTACATTTATAAGACATTTAGACATATTTCTGCTTTTGCTATAGATTTAAATTCTTAATACTCTTGTTGATTTCATTATATTTTGCCCTTTCTCTGTGCAGTTTTTCACCTTCGTTGTATCTTATTAGTGACAATTAAAAATGAGCAGAGCAGACACCCAGGCAAACAACACTGAATAATCAAAGGCTGCAAGTACTTTAGCATCAGACCCACTAATTAGTAAATAATGGATTAATTAAACAATTAGAACACCTGGAAAAACAGAATGAAAATCAAGATGAAAATATTGTTATAAAGAAAAAAATACATTATTCCCATATAGCTGCTTGGTATATTTTTATATATTAAATTAAATATATTTTTTTCACCAAACTTAGTTTTCTAATTTCTATATTGTTCCCAAAACACAGAACTTGGGAAATAACACATCACTTAATTAGCCCAGGAGTCCAATTAAAAACAGAAGCTGGTTGGAACAAAAACCTGCAGAGACAAAGGGGCCACAGGACCAAGTCTGGGAATCACTACTCTAGACATTACATACTTCAATATAAGACCTGTGAATACTTCACAGTCACAAGTAATTTTTCCAGGGTATCATAGGCTCTTAATATGCCAAACTGCACAGGGACAAATAAACACTTTAATGATGCTTTGTAAGTGTTAATGAAGACAAAAAGAAGCCTTTGTTAAGATCTTGTTGCATGATTTCATACGAGAAATGGGTGTAATTTTGTAGTACCTAAACTTAGGGCTCGATTATACTTCATGCTCAGAACGCGTACACGCACGCGTCATGGCTGCCACATGTTCCCAGCATTCATTTGACACGTCCTCTCAGCAGGTCCTCAGAAATTAATGACACGCATGCGCGAGTTGCAGTACCAGCAAAAAGTTGGGGGGCACAGTGTGATAAAGCTGAATTGTGACGTCAGAGTCTCTGTTTACTATCTACATGTGACAGAATGCTGCTATGTGGATCCTAGTAGGTTCAATGTGCACCCTTTGATGTTTGATGAATGGTTCTATGTGATGAAGCAAAATGCCGACATACAGATGCAAAAAAGTGGTGTTTTTTTATATTCAAGCGTCGCATATTCCCGATCAAAATGACATGATAAATTTTAAAACTCTCACATACCATCTTTTGTGCCATCTTTTTCTGGGGCTTCCTCCTGACATGACAGCAGCAATCCGCACACAGAACACATTAAATTTATGATATTCCAACTCTCTGCACATTTAGAATCCTAAGATTTATACTTGATATAACCTTCATGATGAAATGCATTAAAGTATGTATGTTGCATTTTACAGATAAATCGTTAATTTTGTTTAAATAATGAACACTGTTATAATTATACATATGGGGGTGACATGGTGGCGGAGCGGTAGCATTGCTGTCGCGCAGGGAGTCACGTCGCTGGTATTCTCTGCCTGGAGTTTACATGTTTTCCTGCTGGGTTTCCACAGTGTACTCCAGTTTCCTTCCAAAGACATGCAGATTTGGTGACACTAAAATGACGGTAGTGTATGTGTGTGCTTGTATTCACCTTGCGAGAAGCTGATGCCCTGTCCAGGGATTGTTTCAGCCTCATGCCCAATGCTTGCTGGAATGGACACATCCCTGGATTGATGGATTTAATCATTAAACATCCTTTTCAGAGATATTGCGGTAAGGTGTCATCGGAATTTAATGGGTGTTCCAGGCAATTCACAACACAGCGAAGCTGAACCTGTTCTCATTGTGATAATATCTCATACTGCCTCCTGGTGGATTCCTCCAGATTTATGTAAAGTATGCGCACAAGTATAAACAGTAAAACGCTTGCATAGCAGGAGCATGTTAAGTATAAACCCGGCCTAAAAGTGGTTACCACATGTTAAATTTAACAAATCAATTAGAATGCCCCACTAAAATTTATTTTGATATGATTTCTCCCTTAATTTCTCTTATTAAAAAATCTGTGAAGTACTACTTAAAAAGACAGCTTGGAAATGGTCACAAGACTTCATGATTACACAGAAGCATAATTAAAAATATGAATTAATTCAAAACTGAAGATATCTGTGATAGCTTAGGTCAGCTCCTTCTTGAGGAGATACTGTACCTTGTATGACTTTATGAAACAAGGTCTGCCTTTTGTAGAGTTTAGTTATTTGTGTTCCACAAATCTAATTAACTGAAATTATATTCTGTTTATATAAATTTAGTTTTAACCAGTTTCTTTCTTTGTTAGTACCAGAACTGAACACATGCTGCCAGCTTTGTTGAAATGTTTGA
This sequence comes from Erpetoichthys calabaricus, assembly GCF_900747795.2. Lineage (NCBI taxonomy): Eukaryota > Metazoa > Chordata > Cladistia > Polypteriformes > Polypteridae > Erpetoichthys > Erpetoichthys calabaricus. Next base: position 85,487,880 of record NC_041404.2, read on the forward strand.
ATCTAATAAGTTAATTTTCTTTTATTCTAGACTGAAAAGGAAGCCTTTAAGGAAGAAGGTAGTACAGCACATTTCACTTCATAAAGTTGCTTACAGACTAACCTAGATAAGGAGAGATCTCTGGACAGTCCTTGAGGTAGACCCTGTTTTCATCTCTTGATGGTTCCTGTTTGCTTAGAGATGAACTCATCAGGGTGAGGTTTGTGTAGACATCCTGGGTTTTGGAGTAGTCAAACTGCGGCTCAGAGGAACGAATAAGCACTGACACCATGCCCTTAAACCCACCCAGAGAAAAGTAAACTACAAAGGCAAACTGGAATCCAACTAGCAAAGCCAAAGTGCATGGGGAATCAAAAGAGCGAATGGGGCAGGGCATCTTACTTTTAAAAAAATATAATGAGGAGATGGTCAAAGTGGTGAGATGAAAGAGTGGAGTCAAACAAAAATTGTATTTTCAGCGTGAAGGAGGCAGTTTACAGATAAGAGGCACATCTATCTTGATTGTCTACAGGGGAAAAACCTGACACTGTATCAAAAGAGGATGAAAGTAACTGGTGCAAATTCAAAACAGATGTAGTGATCTTTTCCTGAAGTCAGCAGTGCAAACAGATCTGAAAAAGAAGAACAACAGAAGCCTAAGGGTCAAGTTAAGACCTAAGACATTATATTATGTTTGTGCAATATATATTTTCTTTCATCAGTTTAAATAGCTACAAAGAATGAAAACAAATTTTCAACAGACAAAAATCTGAAATTGCAGCAGAAAATTAAGAATTAAATTGACATCACTAGACTTTGTATTATGAGATTCTTTTTTATTTGTTTCTAAGACAACACTACTATAACAAATAGATTTCTCATTTTTAATTTCAGGAAAACAAAATATGTATTTTCTGTCCAGCAAATTAAGTTTTAAGTTTAAGTCAGATTCTTCTGTATTGCTATAATATTTCATTCGGCTCTGTCTGTGGCAGCTCTATGATCTATGATGGTTAATGAAAAATCCTGCTACATGAAATCAATTGTAAGGGACATCGGTATAAAAAAATTAAATGTTCTCCTATTCTGTTAGCACCCAGTAACATTAACTTTCAATTCAAGGACCACTGACTGCCATACTCTTTTGACTTGTGAGGACACGACCACTGCTTACTACAACTTATGAAAACATTATTACAATGCAAGCTATTTCATTGCAAAAACTATGCAATATGGATAAGTTTAACACCAGTTTCTAGAAATGTAATTTACTGACACTGACCATTTGCAGTTATTAAATAAACATTTCTTATTGTAATATTTATAATTTATCAACAGATGCTGTCAGCATTTGGCAGCTAAAAGGAGCATGTTAGGTAGCAAAAACATGACCAGGGCCTTTCAAAACACACTAACTGGTGGCACTAAGAAAGGCAACAGATTTCTGAAAAAAAACAAAGTGTGGCATTTGATCAGACAAATCGTTATGGGTATGTCGTCTTTAAAATACTGCTTACATTTCAAAAGATACTCCATGCACCTGGTTTTTTTAATATGTAACTGAAGCAGTTATTACCAAACTTAAATTTAGCAACTCAAACCCTTACTTATTATATGTTCTCTGCCCTTTCGATGTGGCATGGTACAGTTTGATTGGGAAATGTGACAGCTAATGGGCCTGGTCTTGCGGTTTGCTTTCTGTTCATGTTTAACATGGTGAACTTTATACCTACAACGTGCAGGTAGAAACAAATTGCTAAGGGCTGCATGTATGAGTGATGGGTAAAGTATCTCATATACACACGTAAGATGATCAAAATATGTACTAAGCTAGAGGACCAACTGCATTTAATTTACAAATAACAGGGCAAGATATCCATCTTATTCAAGGCAAATAAGAAAAGTATAAGCAAAAGAAAAAAAAATAATAATAATGCATAATTTCGTGCTGAAAATAAGTAGTCTGACTTCTAACACAGTATTATGTTCCCAAGCCTTTTCAGCACAGAATTAACCTTCACATTTTTCCATTTTGTTAATACATTTTAAAATGCAATAATGCTACATGTGCATGCCTAGTTTAAATATACAAAACTACTTCGTTACTCTTTCATTTTAGGATAATAAAATATTTTTCTGTTTATACTTTTTACTTCTTGCTATTTCTAGTACTGTGAGTCAGTGATATTTATTTTAGGAAACAAGTTTTAACACTGAAAATGTACCAAGCCAAATAAGTATTGACTGCAGAACAGAACTTAAAGAGAAAGCTTTATTTTGACTTTATTATTATAAAGATCGCATTAAGTAATGACGCAAATTGTAATGTTATTTTTATGAAATAATGATACTCTGGTTCAGAATGAAAGGCTTAGAAGCTGTATTTCTGTTGTTCATGAAAGGTACTAAATTCATGCAGTGTCTTGATCTTTCTATAGTGCCTATGACTGGTTTAGAAGAAGAAAATTGCCTTGACTGAACTGAGTGTTTTTTTGCCATCTATAGTGTCAGGTGACTGCAGGTTAAATGGTAAGCATTCTTCTTCTCATTGCAGTGAATCAGACCATCCACATGGGTTTGCCTACTTGCGTTCGTTTGGATGTGTATTCAGATGACATTAAAAAAATGTTGCATGCAGCTTTTTCTTGGCGTCAATTTCTAACAAAATCCCGATGAGTGTGAAGAAAACTTCTGCATTGCATTTACATGTCATTCATTTAACGTTCTGGAGGACAGATATTATATTATATTATATATATATATATATATATATATATATATATATATATATATATATTATATATAAATATAAATACATACACGCACACACAATCATCAAATAATGACAATAATGGAGAATTTGGAACAGTTTGTAGGTTTGCGCTAATAATGTAACTTTAGCTACTATGGATTATTACTGTTGGTGAGTGAGTGCATATGTGAGTACCGTTTGTATTTTTGCTTACTTCAAAAGGTGACCAGTAGATGACAAGCAGCCACTCTTCAGGGCTAACACAGTCTCGCATATTGGTTGACCAGCATGTAATATAGTGTTGTACCAGCTTTTCTTTTTTCGCATTTCTTCATAGATTACACACAATGTGCAGTCAGAGGGTGAATCCAGTAGCGGCAGCGATGTTTTCTCCGTCTACGTCGCCATATCAGGAGGATTTTTAACACAAGGAGCTCAGTGTTCAGGTCTAATAAAGCCAACTGATCCATATTTCATGAATCCAATGAAGGCCAAAACTCAAGACCCACAGATTAAAAACACTCTGGACTGCCTGGTAACTGCCCTCCACATTAAAACACGCACTACAATCTGGGCTAAAGGTTGGCATTTCAGAGGCATATGAACGCGAATATAATGTCATGTTGAAGTCAATTAAGCACCACTACAAAACACAACTTAAAGGCCTATAGTAGGTTGCTCAGAGCGCATTTCTTTAACCAAGATCTGAATGCCTGTGGGAACAGGGCCTATCTTTGAAGTTCTTTACTTTTCCCCAAAATGACGGTTTTGGAAAATGCAGCATAATCTCATCATAATAAGTTCTGTCAAAGCCTAAATTGTTATATTATATATATATATATATATATATATATATATATATATATATATATATATATATATATATATATACATACATACATACATACATACATACACACATTATACAATTTAAGTCACACATATATATTATTTTACAATAAATACATGTAGATATAAAAAATGCTTAGCTTACTAAAGAAAATATATGCATGTTACTTAAACTTGGAACTAAAAGTGTAATAAAGTGTAACTTTGTAATAGTGAAACTGAGAAGATGATGATGAGTAATGAAGAAATAAAAATAAGCTATCCTATCTGTCCTGTTTCTAATCACACATGCTTCACTCCCCCCTTTCCCACCCTTAACCTCTCTTCAAAGCAATCATTTGCAAGTGCATCATCATAAAAATTGACTGGACACTCTACATTGGCCCCTGTGTGAATGGTTTAAGTCAGCATTCTGCAAAACTTTATGACCTCAAGGCCCAGTTCTAGTAAAGTTCAATGGCTACTCACACCCAGAAATGAGCACAATTACAAACAGGAAATAAAACTGAAGTGCATCCTGGGGGGGCGGGGAGTGGGTAGTTGCATGTGTGGGATTAAACAACTCTGTAGATCCCATCAGTAGAGGGGGGTTTGGGGGTTATATTATACTGTGAACAAGTATCATCTGCACTGTGACCCAAAAGTAGCTGAGAAACACTGGTTTCGGTGTGTGTGTGTGTGATGTGTGTGACTAGTTCTGTTTCCTGTCCCGTGCCTAGGGCTGCAAGGAAAGACCTTGTCGCCACTCCCATAATGCAGCAGTGGAAAAAGCCGGAATAAATAAATACATTCCAAAGGTGAAATGCAAGAAAAAAAAAGAAATACCAAAATAAATAATAAATACATACTAAAGTTTTGTGGTGCAACTGCAGTAAAAAATGTGTGATTTGCAGCACAATCTATTTTACAAAAATAAAACTTCACTGGCTCTAGTGGTAAACAAAATTTGTTTCAAGGACAGGCAGGAAAAATAATTTTTAAAATAAAGGTTTGGATGAGTATGTAATTGCAGTATATATATATATATATATATATATATATATATATATATATATATATATATATATATATATATATATATATACACACACACACACACACACACACACACACACACACACACACACAACTAACTAACCCACTCTCACCTCAGAGTACTGCACCCTCCACACATCCTTCTGCTGATACCAGCATAGGAGAGACATCCCCACCCATAATTACAACAGTGCAAGTGAGCAGAGAGCTGAGGAGACTTCGTGCAAGCAAAGCAGCAGGTCCAGATGGAGTATCGCCACGACTGCTGAAGGTCTGTGCATCGGAGCTGGGGGGTCCTCTACAGCGCATCTTCAACCTGAGCCTGGAACAGGGGAGAGTCCCGAGGCTTTGGAAAACATCTTGTATCACCCCAGTCCCAAAGGTATCACGTCCTACTGAGCTGAATGACTTTCGGCCTGTTGCTCTGACATCACATGTGATGAAAACCATGGAGAGGATGCTGCTTCACCACCTTAGGCCACAGGTTCAACACGCCCTTGACCCTCTGCAGTTTGCATATCAGGAGAAGGTGGGAGCGGAGGATGCCATCATCTATATGCTACACCGATCCCTCTCTCACTTGGACAGAGGCAGTGGTGCTGTAAGAATTATGTTTCTAGACTTCTCTAGTGCCTTCAACACAATCCAACCTCTGCTCCTTAGGGACAAGCTGACAGAGATGGAATTAGATTCATACCTAGTGGCATGGATCGTGGACTATCTTAAAGACAGACCTCAGTATGTGCGTCTTGGGAACTGCACGTCTGACATTGTGGTCAGCAACACAGGAGCGCCACAAGGGACTGTACTTTCTCCGGTCCTGTTCAGCCTATATACATCGGACTTCCAATACAACTCGGAGTCCTGCCATGTGCAAAAGTTCGCTGATGACACTGCTATCGTGGGCTGCATCAGGAATGGGCTGGAGGATGAGTATAAGGACCTAATCGATGACTTTGTTAAATGGTGCGACTCAAACCACCTACAACTGAACACCAGCAAAACCAAGGAGTTGGTGGTGGATTTTAGGAGGCCCAGACCCCTCATAGACCCCGTGATCATCAAAGGTGACTGTGTGCAGATGGTGCAGACCTATAAATATCCTGGAGTGCAGCTGGATGATAAATTAGACTGGACTGCCAATACTGATGCGCTGTGCAAGAAAGGACAGAGCCGACTATACTTCCTTAGAAGGCTGGCGTCCTTCAACAGCTGCAATAAGATGCTGCAGATGTTCTATCAGACAGTTGTGGCGAGTGCCGTCTTCTATGCGGTGGTGTGCTGGGGAGGCAGCATTAAGAGGAAAGACGCCTCACGCCTGGACAAACTGGTGAGGAAGGCAGGCTCTATTGTTGGCATGGAGCTGGACAGTTTAACATCTGTGGCAGAGCGAAGGGCGCTCAGCAGGCTCCGATCAATTATGGAGAATCCACTGCATCCACTAAATAGTATCATCTCCAGACAGAAGAGCAGCTTCAGCGACAGACTGCTGTCAATGTCCTGCTCCACTGACAGATTGAGGAGATCGTTCCTCCCCCAAACTATGCGACTCTTCAATTCCACCCGGGGGTGTAAACGTTAACATTTAACATTATACAAAGTTATTGTCTGTTTTTCACCTGCATTATTATCATTCTTTAATTTAATATTATTTATTGTTTCATTATGCTGCTGCTGAAGAATGTGAATTTCCCATTGGGATTAATAAAGTATCTATCTATCTATCTAGTTACAAATTGTTTACTTGTTGCTTCAGAGAGAGGTGTAGTGCGTGTGTTTGTATGTGTGTTTATTTAAAAAAAATTAAGTGCATATGGATGAAACCTCCATTCAGGTTTTTTTTTTTTTTAAAAAAGACTTGTACCGATCACTGACATTATGGTGCTGGATTGGCCGATTCGGATTACAAACATTTTTTTTCTTTATCTCCTTAAAAACTTTTATGCTAACCTTGTACATAACCTGATGCATGGATGCCTTGTGCTCTATATGAAGTATATTGGCAGTTAAAGGAACTGCAATGGTGCAGATCAGTGCTGAAGCAGTCTGGTCGCTGGTTATGTGTCTGTTGTTTTGTCTGTAAACTTTGTTTTTTGTAACAATATGAGGATTACTTACACACAAGATCAGCTCCTATCTTTTGGGATTGGAATTAATTTATCCTCACCTACATGCGGATTTACTATTTTTGAACCCTCTGACTGCAAACTCAGACTCCCAGCCAGGTAACTCGCATCTTAAGCAGAGAAGGGGGAAGCACGTAGGGTCTCTAATTTTATCTACAGTCGGATCACTGAGGAACAAAACAGATTAACTTAATATTCTCCTCTCAACATGTAAGGATTATTTTCTCTCTTCAGGGTATTGCTTTGTGGAGACATGGCTTAATGCATCAGTTCCCGACTCTGGATTAGAAATGCTGGGGTTTCTGTTTTACAGAGCACATAGTGATGTTGATCATTGCAACAAGTCAAAAGGCAGTGGAGTTTAAACATTCATGTAGTGATGTTTCCATATTATTGAAGCACTGCTCCAGGATTCTGGAACTATTTGCTATTAACTTTAAACCATTCTATTCACCTCAAGAATTATCTTTATAAATTCTTGTTGGAGTTTACATCCTGTCTGAGACGAATGTAAATGATAAGCAGCAGCTGGCGGACTACAGTGCATCCGGAAAGTATTCACAGCGCATCACTTTTTCCACATTTTGTTATGTTACAGCCTTATTCCAAAATGGATTATATTCATTTTTTTCCCTCAGAATTCTACACACAACACCCCATAATGACAACGTGAAGAAAGTTTGAGGTTTTTGCAAATTTTTTAAAAATAAAAAAATTGAGAAAGCACATGTACATAAGTATTCACAGCCTTTGCCATGAAGCTCAAAATTGAGATCAGGTGCATCCTGTTTCCCCTGATCATCCTTGAGATGTTTCTGCAGCTTAACTGGAGTCCACCTGTGGTAAATTCAGTTGATTGGACATGATTTGGAAAGGCACACACCTGTCTATATAAAGGTCCCACAGTTGACAGTTCATGTCAGAGCACAAACCAAGCATGAAGTCAAAGGAATTGTCTGTAGACCTCCGAGACAAATCTGGGAAAGGTTACAGAAAAATTTCTGCTGCTTTGAAAGTCCCAATGAGCACAGTGGCCTCCATCATCCATAAGTGGAAGAAGTTCGAAACCACCAAGGCTCTTCCTAGAGCTGGCCGGCCATCTAAAATGAGCGATTGGGGGAGAAGGGCCTTAGTCAGGGAGGTGACCAAGAACCCAATGGTCACTCTGACAGAGCTCCAGAGGTCCTCTGTGGAGAGAGGAGAACCTTCCAGAAGGATAACCATCTCTGCAGCAATCCACTAATCAGGCCTGTATGGTAGAGTGGCCAGACGGAAGCCACTCCTTAGTAAAAAGCACATGGCAGCCCGCCTGGAGTTTGCCAAAAGGCACCTGAAGGACTCCTAGACCATGAGAAAGAAAATTCTCTGGTCTGATGAGACAAAGATTGAACTCTTTGGTGTGAATGCCAGGGGTCACGTTTGGAGGAAACCAGGCACCGCTCATCACCAGACCAATACCATCCCTACAGTGAAGCATGGTGGTGGCAGCATCATGCTGTGGGGATGTTTTTCAGCGGCAGGGACTGGGAGACTAGTCAGGATAAAGGGAAACATGACAGCAGCAATGTACAGGGACATCCTGGATGAAAACCTGCTCCAGAGCGCTCTTGACCTCTGACTGGGGCGACGGTTCATCTTTCAGCAGGACAACGACCCTAAGCACACAGCCAAGATATCAAAGGAGTGGCTTCAGGACAACTCTGTGAATGTCCTTGAGTGGCCCAGCCAGAGCCCAGACTTGAATCGATTGAACACCTCTGGAGAGATCTTAAAATGGCTGTGCACCGACACTTCCCATCCAACCTGATGGAGCTTGAGAGGTGCTGCAAAGAGGAATGGGCGAAACTGGCCAAGGATAGGTGTGCCAAGCTTGTGGCATCATATTCAAAAAGACTTGAGGCTGTAATTGCTGCCAAAGGTGCATCGACAAAGTATTGAGCAAAGGCTGTGAATACTTATGTACATGTGATTTTTCAGTTTTTTTATTTTTAATAAATTTGCAAAAACCTCAAGTAAAACTTTTTTCATGTTGTCATTATGGGGTGTTGTGTGTAGAATTCTGAGGAAAAAAAAATGAATTTAATCAATTTTGGAATAAGGCTGTAACATAACAAAATGTGGAAAAAGTGATGAGCTGTGAATACTTTCCGGATGCACTGTATATCACTAATTTGGAGAACAGTCGTGCAAAAAATTATAGCGATGAGCAGCTTTAATAACACAAACCTAACCATCGAGAACCCCCAGATAAAACAGCTTGTTAAATGCCCCACCAGTACTTGAAGACTTTGAATCACTGCTATTGCGCTATAAGGACACATAGTGGGCTTTACCTCATGCAGCACTGGGTAATTCTGACCATGTTATGCTACAGTTGCTACCCACTTATACTGATGAGTTAGCTGAATCATTACAAGGTTATTTGGACTTTACATATTGGGATGTTTTTAAAAAATGCTTGTGAAAGCATTAATAGGCAGACTGACACTGTTACTTCTTATAGCAGATTCTGGGAAGAGGTTTGTATTCCACTACAACACTATTGTGATTTTCAACAATGGAAAGTCACGGTTCACCAAAGAACTAAGGAAACCCATTAAACTGGTGAGGAGGATGCCTATGGACAGGCCAGGAATAGGATAAACAATGCAATCAGATATGCTAAATGGAAACACAAAAATAAACTGAAGCTTCAGTTTTCTGCAAACAGCAGCTCCTCTGCATGGAGAAGCCTTCAGTCTATTAGAAATTACAAAAAGACATCTCCCAGTGCTTACATAGATTCATCCCTTCCTGATAAACTTAAGTTTTACTGTGCTGTGTTATCTACAATCCCACTGGTCCTCCACTTTTGAAGTGTTTTTTTTGGCATAGTATACCATACCAGATTGCTTTAAATCTCCTGTCATAGGTCCTATTCTAAAAAGTGATAAAATGAGCTGCCTCAATGATTACAGGCCTATTGCCCTTACATCAGTTCTAATTAAAACATTTGCACTGCTTGTTCTAACCAATCTGAAGTCTGCTACAGATCTTGAACCTCTTCAGTTTGCACATGAAGCAAATAGATCTGTGGACAATGCCATTAACATGGGCCTTCACCTTGTGTGGAGCATCTGGACTGTAAAGAAACTGATGCCAGAATACGGTTTGTAGACTTCAGTTCAGCTTTTAACACCATTGTCACTGAAATGTTGTTACCTTAACTTCTGCAGACTGAACTGAATCCTTCCATCTATAAATGGATTTACAGTTTTCTGTAAACGGAAACAGTATGTTTGTGTGGGCTCCCTCCTTTCAGACTGCCTCCATATTAGCACAGGTGCACCTCAAAGCTGTGTACTTCCCCACTACTTTATTCCCTGTACACCACTGGCTAGAAGTCAACTAATCCTTCAGTAAAAATCATTAAGTTCACTGATGACACCTCTATTACTGGTCTAATTACTAATGGTAACAAAACCACTCATAGAAAAGTGCTGTCTCGTCTTGTGTTTTGGTGTGCTTCCAATGACCAATACCACCAGCTCAATACCACTAAGACAGTGGAAATGGTCGATCACTTTTGCAAACAACCCCTCCATTAGAAATTAATAATTCTGCAGTCAGTGGTAGATTTCTTCAAATATTTGGGCACAACTATCACAAACACTCTCAGCTGGGACAATAACACCGCTTCCATCACTAAAAAGCCTCAGCAGTAGTTGTACCTCTTATACCAACTAAATAAATTGCAGACCAGTATAGATCTTGTGTCACTAACCATGTCATAAGGATCACCACGGACTCATCATTCCAAAAATTTCCCTCTGGTAAATCCTTTAGGTCAGTTAAAACTAAAACTAAGACACACCCCAATAGTTTCTTTCTCTGAGCCATAGCCCTCTCAAACCAGTAATTTAGCCTGTCTTCTTTGTATATTCATGCGTTCTGCCTTATATACTATACAAAGGTGTATGTGGGTACAGCATATGTATAGGTTTGTATGTGCACCTGCATACACACTACACATACTTTCACAACATCATTTGCACATCTCCTTTATAATTGTACTATTCTGCAACTTTGTATGAATTTTTTTTTTTTAGCTATTTTTGTTATTTGTATGTAATGTTGTATTCTGTTATAAGCAGCTCCAAGTGTACCAAGTCAAATTCCTGTACATTAAGTACTAGAAAATGAGTTATTCTGATTCTGATGAACACTGCTTATAAGTACCAGTAAATATAATATACCTAGATGTTTTAGTCATTTTAATCATTAATTGCACTACAGCTTTTTGCTGTTAAAATATAAATTTTGTACATTTATACAGGTGTTTTTCTCCCAGTAGACCAGCTAGACATTTCTAATTCTTGAAGTGTAATTATAAATATGGATTACCATTTTAATTATGCAGTACTTGTTTCTTATCAAAGCTTATACTGTAGGACACACACAAACAATTAACATAGGACAAATCTTTAAAAACGATGCAAATCTATCATATGTTCCTAAGATGTTTATTAAGAAGATACAAGGCTAACAAGCTTAAAATGTTCACAAGTAAAATATACAAATTTTACAGTTAGGCTAACAAGCTTAATGTTTACAAAGCAGCAAACTGAAATTCTTCATTATCTTTTCTTTTTCTAATTGAAAATATAAGCTGCTGTACTTAACATACGCTCACTCAGACAAGAAAAGCAAGAGAAAAGGTCTGAATTCATTAAAGCATTTTTTATTTTGTCATTTGTCTAATTTCACAGGATGGCTCATCAGATTCCTTTTTTTCAGTGTATTGCTCTACTTTCTTTAAATGTAAAAGCCAATATCCTGGTCTTCCCTCCCTCTCTCTAGTAAAGTCAGCCTTGCTGCTCTCTGTTCAAGTTCACAGCAAAAATACTTGCACATGCTTAACTGCCGCAATTGCTTGCATAAAGGAGCACAACAATTAAATTACCGTATAGCATAGAAAAGAAGATGCTGAAAAAAAATTTTTTTTACATCAGTCAATTTATTGAATGAATCTTTTGTAGAGAAAATTGTCCAATTTAGATTGGCAGCCAATCAGAGCATCACTATAACTGCAGTTGCAATACTTAAAGTACAAAAGACAATGTTTTCAAAAAGGGACACAGTGTTCCCAAAAAGGGGGGCATATTGTGACAAACAGTATAACTTTGTAATGCTATGAGATATGACATGTAAACTTGGTACAATGATAGCTGACAGATTGAGGTACAATCAAAAATTGATTCCAGGGTTGTGCATTAGAAAATGTCTTGGTTTAGAGAGAAATGCCTAAAGTGTCAAATTTTATTTTGTGTTTAATTTAGGTGATATTGGTGTTAACAGAGGGTTTTATTCATATACATACTTACTATTAAAAATCTGGTCTGTTATACTCACTATTCTTCAGCCATTTGCAGCTCCTTTATTACCTAAGCTGAATAATAGCTATTCATTTTTGTGTATGTAATTTTTGCACAATAAGGCCAAAAACCCCTTACTGCATAAGACAATGCTTCTTCCTAGTTTGCATGCGCAAAGGGGCAGTTGTAAAAAATTGCAGTTCTTGAAAGGTTTATGTCTGTATCTTTGTAAATAAATTCATATTTCACATTCAAACTTTTGTGCTTATTGAAGACTAACACAGACTTTAGCAAATTTTACTGTATGACCGATACTTTACGGATGCATAGTCATGATGTACCCAATGTGAAGGCTGCAGCACACTTTACGTAGAGATAAACTGCAATACTAGAAAATGCCAAACACAAAATCTAAAAGCTAAAACACTCATACTTTACAATTTCAACATCAAAGTGCTTAAATATTCCTCTAAACAAAACACACAATGCCGCATTTAACTTGCATGGCTATAAACAATGCCGATCAAGATAAGGAAATTTGCATTATTCACAGGAAGAGATATAATAGCCATTAGGTTATTATAGTTTATAAAACACAATGACACATGTACATTTTATTATAACATTGCAACTATGCAGCACAGACACACAGTGGTTGGTGCTGTTACAAAGCTGCATCGTTTTCTGTACAAAACAAATATCATAGAAGAAAATCTTAAGACAACTTTGTGCATCATTTACTTTGTAATAATTCTAAACATTATTGGTGTAGCACTACCTCTGCTTTAAGTGAGAAGTTTAAAAAAGTACTTTAAAAAAAATTGCTAATTTGTGCATCAGTTCTTAAATGGAACAAGACAGAAAGATGGATTACCAGCAGACATACCTGTGTAAAATGGAGGCACACCCGGTTCTCAGAATGATAATACTCCCCTTCGTTTCAAAGTATAATGTGACATAAGAGTAGAGGCTCCAGCTCGTCACGCCGTCTGGTCAGCCAGGCACCATAATTTAGATCCATTTTAATACCCTGAAAAGCATAAATAGGAGAAGCTATTTGCAAAAACACTGTTTTCTACAGTCTACATTTGTCAATATAATTATACATTTAGCTTGGCAATACATGGCACTACATGAAATCCTTACCTGGATCTGACCTTGACACTGGTACTTAGGCTAAAGGAAAGGCGTATGATTAGTTGTATGAGAAGTTGGAAACAAAGGAGGGGAAAAAAGGACCTGTACCAACTGGCTAGACAGAGGGACCCAGCTGGGAAAGATGTGCAGCAGGTTAGGGTGATAAAGGATAAAGATGGAAACGTTCTCACAAGCGAGGAGAGTGTGTTGAGCAGATGGAAAGAGTACTTTGAGAGGATGATGAATGAAGAGAACGAGAGAGAGAAGGTTGGATGATGTGGAGATTGTGAATCAGGAAGTGCAAAGGAATAGCAAGGAGGAAGTATGGACAGTGAAGAGGATGAAAAATGTAAAGGCCGTTGGTCCAGATGACATACAGTACCTGTGTAAGCATGGAGGTGTTTAGGAGAGATGGCAGTGGAGTTTTTAACCAGATTGTTTAATGGAATCTTGGAAAGTGAGAGGATGCCTGAGGAGTGGAGAAGAAGTGTACTGGTGCCGATATTTAAGAATAAGGGGGACTTGCAGAACTGTAGTAACTATAGGGGGATAAAATTGATAAGCAACAGCATGAAGTTATGGGAAAGAGTAGTGGAAGCTAGGTTAAGAAGTGAGGTATGATTAGTTAGCAGCAGTATGGTTTCATGCCAAGAAAGAGCACCACAGATGCAATGTTTGCTCTGAGGATGTTGATGGAGAAGTATAGAGAAGACCAGAAGGAGTTACATTGCGTCTTTGTGGACCTGGAGAAAGCATATGACAGGGTGTCTTGACAGGAGCTGTGGTATTGTATGAAGAACTTGGGAGTGGCAGAAGTAGTACGTAAGAGTTGTACAGGATATGTACGAGGGAAGTGTGACAGTGGTGAGGTCTGCAGTAGGAGTGATAGATGCACTCAAGGGATCGGCTCTGAGCCCTTTTATTTGCAGTGGTGATGGACAGGTTGACAGACGACATTAAGACAGAAGTCCCTGTGGACTATGATGTTCGCTGATGACATTGTGATCAGTAGAAGGTTGAGGAGACCCTGGAGAGATGGAGATATGCTCTGGAGAGGAGAGAAATGAAGGTCAGTAGGAACAAGACAGAATACATGTGCGTAAATGAGAGGGAGGTCAGTGGAATGGTGAGGATGTAAAGAGTAGAGTTTTCGAAGGTGGACGATTTTAAATACTTAGGATCAACAGTACAAAGAAATGAGGATTGTGGAAGAGAGGTGAAAAAGAGTGCAGGCAGGGTGGAATGGGTGGATAAGAAGAGTGTCAGGAGTAATTTGTAACAGAAAGGTATCAGCAAGAGTGAAAGGGAAGGTCTACAGGATGGTAGCGAGACCAGTTATGTTATATGGATTGGAGACGGTGGCACGGACCACAAAGCCGGAGACAGAGCTGGAGGTAGCATAGTTAAAGATGCTAACATTTGCACTGAAGTACATTAGAGGGTCATCTCAAGTTGGATGGTTGGGAGACAAAGTGAGAGAGGCAAGATTGTGTTGGTTTGAACATGTGTAGAGGAGTGATGCTGAGTATATTGAGAGAAGGATGTTAAGTATAGATCTGCCAGGTAAGAGGAAGGCCTAAGGGGAGGTTTATGGATATGGTGAGAGAGGACATGTAGGTGCTACAGAGCAAGATGGAGAGGACAGAAAGATATGGAAATAGATGATCCGCTGGGGCAACCTTTAACGGGAGCAGCCGAAAGAAGAAGAAGATGAATATTGGCCAAAAATGTGTTCCCATCCCACTCCCCCTCCATGTGTGTCTCAATGGAGATTTCAACTCTTCCATTTAAAACAAGAAGTTCTTTGCGTGAACAGCAAGCCAACAGCTGTATTTAACTAAAACTCGGCTAATGAATCCTGCAGAGTCCAGGGATGTGATCAAATGATTTAACAAGGGTAAGTCATACAATATATCATCTCTTTTTTTACACTGTTGTCTGCAGTGGCAGGTGTACATTGTTTGTTTAAATTGCTTCAACTGAGCCGTTGTTAACTGGGATGGCACAGTAATAACTCTTGCTGCCTCACAGTAAGGAGACCAGGGTTCACATTCCATGTACTCCATTCATGGAGTTTGCATGTTCGTCCTATCTGCGTGGGGTGCTCCACTTTCCTTCCACAGTCTAAAGACATGCAAGTTAGATGGTTTGGGGTGTGTGTGTATGTGTGTGTGTACCCTAGGGGTGGGCGGTATGACCAAAATTCTATATCACGGTATTTTTCTAAATTATCCCGGTTTCACGGTATTTGACGGTATTTTTTTCCCCATGCATGAGTGGATGTTAGCCAGTAATTGCAGTGGAAAATGTGTTTAAGAATAACCTATTCCACTGTCAACAGCATTGTACATTGTACAAAAAGAAACATTTTAATGTGCACACAAGTATTAATACAGGTTTGCATTGCCCCATAAAGTGATACTTTTCAAGGGGGTGGCACTAATGAAGAGAAGGAAATCACATTGCATGACAGATGCAGTCAAAATATAGAACCTTTTTATTGAACAAATTTTGCAAAAACTTAAATTATAATTTTTACAACATATTTTCAACCATCCAAAGAGGTATTTAGACTTAGGAAAATATCCAGAAGTGCTTGTCAAAAGTTGTATTGCATTGAACATGTCTTAGAAAATGAATAAATAAATATTTTTTGTAAAACAACTACACTTTCTGTTAATGTTAACAATCTCTGTCCACTGACATGTTAAAGTGACTTTTTAAACAACTTTACCATCATTAAACTACATAATATTTAAACTAATAAATAATAACAATAAAATAAATAATTGTATTATTACTGATAGTTGCACTATTACTTCAAGGCTTCAAAAGCCCACATGCATTACACAGTATTCACCAAATTAAAATAAAATAAAACAAGTGCAATCTTGGTGATGACATCTTTACCAACTGAACTATCATTTAGGCAAACTGCATTAATATGGACCTTGCTTCAAGCTAAGCTATATACATAAATAATACAACTGCAACTTGCATTTATAATTGTATTTGTGGTATAGCCCTACGGAATCGTATTAGGGCCACGGTGATGAAAAAAAAAAATACGGACACAGGGAAGAAAAAAAAAAATATACGTCGAGATTAAAGTCGACATTTCCACTCTATTCTCATAGTTTATGACATTCTACTTTAATTATAAAGTAAACTAAACTTCATCCTAAAATCATTGTTTAATTTACTAGATTTTCTCAAACCCCGTCATAAGTTAATGTAGCACATTAAATGCTTTGTGTTAAGTGTTCCCCGAGCTTCTTAAACTGACTTCCTCTGCACTAAGAGGAGGCACCGGCACAGGCAGCGAGTATAGAAACAGTATTTACACATCTGACCTTTTAAAACTAAAGCATCTCCAGGTGACAGACGTGACTCATTTTTTCAGCTCTCTGTCCATTTTCACCACGCAGCATTCCTATGCTACCGCCCACTATTTGGTGGTGTAGCAGTGAAAAAGAGCCCTAGTGCAACAAATCTGTGTTTAGCGGTGTAGCAGTGAAAAAGGTCCCCATTTGAACAGTTTCCCGCTGCGCCACGTTCCGAACGTCGTTTAGGCAATTTAAACCGGTGTTGCGGTATAAGAAAAATCCATATCGCAAAAAAAATAAACAGTTTTCGGTATGAACCGGTATACCGCCCAGCACTAGTGTACCCTGCAATGGACTTGCGCCCAGTCCAGGGTTTGCTCTTGCTTTGCACCCTATCCTGGCTGGGATAGGCTCCAGCACCCCCCACGACCATGGGCAGGATAAAATGGGATAGAAAATGAGCGACTGACTGACCATTATAACTGTTACTCTCTGATTAGCGTGTTAAAACAAAATGACATTATCAAAAAGTATCGTTATTTTGTAATGCATTGTTTTCCTCTGTTCTGACACCACATGAGCAGGTTATAACTAATGGGAGCTATGTACAACTTCCAACATTACCTACAGAGCTGTCATTGAACAATTTTTTGCTGGATTTTCCAATAGTAAAGTCACTTGAAAGTTTGAAGCTTACAGAAAATCACTGAGATTTTATTCACATGTGTTTTAATAAACCACTTGTTCACAGAAACCAGATGTCTAAAATGCCATGCAAACCCTTATTTTGGTTAGAGAAACCAGGTAGGGCTGCACGATAACAGAAAAAATTATCACGATTATTTTGCTCAAAATTTTTATCACGATTAATAATGACGATTATTCCTTTGGTAAATGAAGTCTGTGACCAAAGCAGTGTAGCCTCGGCCAGTTATTCACAGATGCTGCCCTAATCATATTAGCTGCGTTGTCCGTTGTGATACACACAAGTCTTTCTTCCACCAAGCCCCAAGCGGACATCGCTTCTTTGAGGCCCACTGCAATAAACTCCGCTGTATGGTCTTGTGGGAAAAACGAAGTTTGCAAAAGCTTGCTTTTCATCTCAGACTCGCTGTCAATAAAATGAACTGTCAAGCTCAAATACGGTTCCGCAGTTCTGCTTGACCATAAGTCGGTCGTGGCAGCAAAATATTCAAGGCTGAGCCTGAGAATTTCTTTTCGGCATTTCGCATACAGCGAGGGCAGCGCAACATTGGAAAAATGGTTGTGTGAGGGAATGCTATATCTTTTATCAAGTGCTGCGATCATTTTGTTAAACCCCTCACTGCTCACGGTGGTTATTGGACACATATCCTTGGCTATATGGTACGCGATCGCCTCTTATTTCCCGGTGTCTTTGCGAGCTAGGCAGATATGGTATTGCATTGAACAATGTCCCTGATATTGTTGTCTGTGTTGTGGATGGCTGGTAATTTTTTGTTGTTGCTGTTTGTGCCTTCAGTCGTTGAAATTCTTGATAGAGTACTTTGTGGTGGCTTTTAAGGTGGTTGATGAGGTTTATTGTGTTACCTTGGGACGTTTGGACTTGGACAGGAGCAAAGTTTGCACAAGACTCGTACCTGATCAACATCACATTCCTCGAAATCGAAATAGTTCCAGACAACTGAGTATGACCCCTTTTTAGGAACTAACGATCGCACTTCTGCACGTTGCTCCGCCATCATATGTTTATTCTGACCGACTGTTATTGCTGCTATTGACTTCTACTGCTTCAGAAAGCGCTTGCAATCTAGACGCAGTAACGTCATAGTGACACAGTCCAATCCGTAAACTCAGCCCATAAAAAACAGTTTGGTCTTTATACTGTAAAATCGCGACGATATTTATTAACTGATCGTGGGTCATAAATATCGTTATCATGAGAAAAAAAAGATTAATCGTGCAGCCCTAAAACCAGGTTAACACATGTAGATTTCTCCACCAGTAGCCTGGTTATTTGACCATGCAAAACCTTAAGTAGGCTCAACTTAAGGATTCTGTAGTCTGTGCATCTCTGCTGCCCTCTCTTTGTCTGTACATGTGTTTGCTTTGCACATGCTTTCAGCAGCTACAAGCAGAAGCATCCACAAAGATGCATATAATTTGAGTGAAATGCTCAGGCGATCACATTATTCCTTCTTCTGGCTGAAATAATCTCTCCCAAACTTTCAGCAATCACTACATTTATGTCAGTGGCTCTGAGAATAGGGATCTGCACTGCATCTGCAAATCCCGTAAACACCACAAGTGACTCTACTCAGCTGGGCCCTTGAGCAAGGCCCTTAACCTGCAATTGCTTCAGCCTGGGTATGACATTAATCTGCATCCAGCCCTGCAAGCAGGTCATCCAATTTACAGGAAAACTTTGGGGTTGGTAGCAGAATTGGCACTCCAGCCACCATAAAAACCTCACACTGTTCCAGTTGTGGTGCTGAGGTATCACCCGCTGCACTCAAGTCCAGATCCAGGTGGTTCGTTAAGTGGTGGCTGCAGCAATGCGCTATCAGCACATGCTCCCAACCTCTACATTTATGTTGATGTGTAGCTGATCTTAGCATTGTATGTTCAGCTCAATTTTGGGAGTAGTGTAGGGCTAACACATTAAATTAATGTGCATTAAGGGGTCCAATTACTTTATAAAGTAACAAGTAACCTCATGCAATATTAATTTATTGAAGTAAAAACACCTGCATTATTACCCCCGACTCACTGGGTTTAAGGCAAAAAGCATAAGTACCTGTATGCTGGTCCTTTGCTGCGCTCAATTGCACAGTCAAGCAGAGAACAGTGTGGTGTGTGCAATCCAGTAACAAACATATTAATGAAGTGGCAATTAAGTTTTAATCCAGCATCTTTCAAATAATATATTGAAAGATTGGTCTCTGCATCATCCAATCACAATGTTCATACTGCGAATCATCAGTGGCTCAAGTCAAGGATGTAAAAAGTTGATGGATATTATTTGAATCACAGCACAAAGGACTAAATCCTTATAAAATTTCGCTTTTTAAACAGTTAGATTCAACAATAACCTCATTCATTTGGAACTCAAAACACCCACGTATCCGAAGAGTGACCCTACAAAGACCTCAGGCAGAAGGTGGCATGGCTTTACCCTAATTTTTAGTTTTATTACTGGGCAGCAAACATACAAGCCATAAAAACCTGGACACAAATAAATGAACATACACAGGCTTGGTCTGCAATAGAAGTAAAATCCTGTAGTACTTCTTTATACTCCCTGCTCTGCTCTCCAATAAATGCAAGTTATCGCAAATATACTAAAAACCCAATTGTGCTTAACTCACTCAGAATATGGAACCAAATTAGAAAGCATTTTAAGATGGAAAATCTTTTCTGTGGCACCTCTGCAAGAGAACCACCTCTTAACCCTCGCAAACATATCCAGTTTTTAATACCTGGAAAAGTTTTGGGATTAAAATGCTCAGAGATCTTTATATAGACAACATATTTGCATCTTTTGAACAATTACAGTAAGTTCAAAATTCAACCTCCCAGCTACACATTTCTTTCACTATCTTCAAATTAGAAATTTTGTTAAAACAGAAATTGCCCGATTTTCCCCATCTCATACCCTCCACAATGCTGGAAAAAATACTGCTCAATTTCGAGGAATTAAACACCATTTCCGCATTATATAAAATCCTATTAGAGTCCCTACCTTTCAAAGATCCAAGAGGACATTGGGAAGAAGATCTCAATCAATATATCAGAAAAGGAGTGGAAGGTAGCAAAGCAGAGAATTCACTCGAGCTCCATATGCGCAAAGCATAGAATTATTCAACTAAAAATTATATATCGAGCTCATCTGTCTCGCTTAAAACTGTCCAAAATGTTTCCAGGGCAAGATCCAACCTGCAAACGCTGCAACCAAGCTCTTGCCTCACTGGGTCACATGTTCTGGGCCTGCACCAAACTAACATCATGTTGGACCAAAATTTTTAAGTGCCTCTCAGACAGCCTTGGTATCACAATTCCTCCTAACCCATTAACAGCTGTGTTCGGTGTTCTTCCAGACGGACTTGAAGTGGAGAAGGACAAGCAAACGGCGATTGCATTCACTACACTTTTGGCACGCAGACTTATTCTGTTAAATTGGAAGAATCCTAACTCTCCTCTGATAAGTCAGTGGGAAACTGATGTTTTATATTATTTGAAATTGGAAAAAATCTAATTCTCAGAGGATCTGTACAAAATTTTTTCAAAACCTGGCAGGATCTAATCAATATTATTTAGAATAAAGAGAAATAACTATTACCGCATTTAATTCCCTTCTCCATTTCTTATTTACCTATATATTTATTTCTCCCTTTCTTTTGTTTATTGTTGCCTTATTAAAAAGCCCTAAGCAATTCTCCTTTGGCTAAGCTCTCCTTCTCAGGGGTGGGGTTTGATTTGTCTTCAATTTTGTTTGGTTATAAATTGATCTATTTGTATGGAATCATTAATAAAAATTAATAAATAAATTAAAAAAAAAAAAAAAAAAAAAATTTCGCTTGTGTCCAACTGTGCTCGATATAAACAATGGTTGCCACAGCTACTATATCCCTCCACAACAATAGCGAGGAATCCATGTTCCTGGAAGTGTTTTGGTCTTAGGCTTATCTTCAAGTCTTCAGTTCTTCAATGTGATCAATTATCGACTGTGGCATTTGACTGTTTATTTGGTGCATACTTTGTTACTGACCCAAACTGCATTATGACACTACCATTTTATACCTCCTGTTTCCTTCACTTCAAGATAAGCATCCCAAAAAAATGAAAAGGCACATACAGCCTAGCTGCAACCAACAGAAACGGTCTCGCCGACCTACATACTCGTACCAACGCACAGAATCTTTATATATAATCTTCATTTGGATCTTGATCTTTGTTTGTCCGCGAATTCAATGCCTTGTGTGGTGTTCCTGCTGTGTTCAGTAGAGGGCAGTAGTGATGGAGGAGGAGAGGAAGTGAGGGGGAGGATCGTTGGATGAGGTTGGAGTGTGGTGATTAAAGAGGATTGAACTAAAGGAGACTACGTGCTGTTTGTACTGGCTGAATACACAACACCTTGGTTGTTACTTTTGTTTACAAACACTGTCGATAGCACTCTGTGTGTTTAGATCTGCCGTCGACACCATGCTTTGTGTTTAGATCTGGCGTCGACACCTGCTTCGTTGTCAAGACTGTTCACCCACTTCTTGGAGTCGGCAGTCAGAGTATATAAGTCGGACACACTTCTGTGATTTTCCATCAGTCGGCGTTTGGAGTTCAAGAAAGAAGCATTGGTTCTTCCTTACTCTTTGGATTGCCACAAAGCAATCTGCGAGATTGGAGAAAGGTGAGAAGAGATCGTGAGAGGAAAGACAGCGTCATGAAAACGAGACAGACTATGAATGGAGAGAAGCAGAAATGCTCCTCCACCACCACATAATTACTATTCAGACAGTGATTCCGAGTTGGCCGTTCCTATCAAATCAATGTCCAAGGGTTTTGTTTTGTAATTTTGTTTCCCTTATAAAAAAAATCATAATGCTGTGCGACGAAGGGCCCAGTTCACGACTGGCAGCCGCGTTTAAACAGGGAGCCCTTCACAGACAACTTTAACACACGCAACGTAGTTGGGCGCACATGGCTAGTCATTATATATTAGCCGTGCCCCGGGGCTCTGCCTGTGTATTAGTGAAAGGACAGTGAAGAGGACCCTGCCCAGCTCCCCACTCCTGATGTCATGCATCCCCCTCCCCTCGGCCCACAGTCTCTGTCTCAGATTAGCGAAAATATATCGCTCCTGCAAGCAAACTATGAATCTTAGCGTGATGAGAAAAATCGCGAAATCAACCAGAATGATCAAGCAAATTATAGAAAGAAAAAAAAAAAAAAACCTGATCTAAATCCGTTAAGTAGTTCTCTTGTGAAAAGTGGACAGACATACAGACAAACATTGGATTTTATATATACAGTATGTTTATGTATGTATGTACACACACACAAAGCTAGATGTGTCAGACTAACTGACAAGAGGTTCTTAAATATTTTCAGATAACCCAAGGAAAGAAACTTTTTAATAATGAAACAATTTCATAGTCCTGAGGTCTATAAAAACCTAACATCACCAAAAAAAATTATTTGTGAAAAAAAGAATAAAGAGCACTTCAATTTTGTTTTGCATTTAATAGTTGCAGAATAGCACAAATGGTGTCCTCATTGTTTAAGTCTCACCTATATTCTTTTTTTGATCTTATGTTTTGTATACTAAATATAACCAATAAAATAAATAAAACATAATTTTGTTAAATAATAATTGAGCAGCACATGAAAAAACCAATGTTTTATAATTAAAAAAATGTGTTTTAATTAAAAGAGTGTTTTAATGAACTATCACCATGGGTTCAGAAGAGGGAGGTCATGTTTTATTAACATGCCTTAATTCTATGAGGAAGCAACAAAAGGAAATGATCTAAAGTGAAGCATATGACTATCTGCACTTTCAGAAAGCATTTTCTAATCTGCCACATGAGAGGTTGGACATCAAACTAAAAGAAGTGGGAGTTCTGGGTGTTTGTAGATGGATGAATTGGCCCAGACACAGGAAGCAGAGGGTTCTAGTGCAAGGAACCCTAATAGAATTTGCTGATGTTAACAGGTGTCCCTCAAGGGTCAGTGCTTAGGCTGCTGCAGCTAGTTTTAATATACAGGTAAAATCTCATTACAACGAATCTGGAGGGACTTAAAAAAAATAAATTAAAATTTTTTTTAAAAAAATTAAAAAAAAATTAGTTGTAATGGAATTCTGTTTACATTACAGTATTTTTTTATGAACATAAAATTAAACATACCTGTATTTACTTCTTTAAATAGTCTGTTACTTTTGTCTGTACAAAACGTTTAGTTACTGACGTTATCAGTGCATCTCCTACTTGTTTCAAGGAGACAAATGTCATCATTTGCCACGCCTGAACATGTCAGAAAATTTTTGACGCACTCTAAAGCAGCCAAAGCTTCAACAGCACTTCTTTTCTCCTTGGTAACTACAGGTATATCTTCTTTTTCATCACTATCACTTACTCCTTGATCTTCAATGTTGGTCACACTATTCAAAATTTCTTGATCAGTCATCTCACTCATAACAAGTACCTGGTCATCAGCGGTGACGAAGTCATTGAAATTGAGCTCTGCAGGGATTCCAGATGACCTCCGTGCAATGTTAGCCCACAGCTCACGAACTGATGCGTCTTCCACAGGATCTTCCTCATCTTCACTGCCATCTGGGTTGAAAGCCATCTTAATTATGTCACTCATTTTCCAGCACTTCACAATTATGTCCTTAGTGACACACAACCAGGCACTAGCGATCATTTCTATGGCTTCCTTCACGTTAACTTCGGGCTCACTTTTTTCGCAAGCAATGTTGGCTAGCATTTTACACTAAAGCATCTTCCTATAATGTACTTTCACATTTCGAATAATGCCTAAATCCAGAGGTTGAAGAACGGCTGTGCAGTTTGAAGGTAGGTACTCTATGCGTACATTTTCTAAGCGAGGAATGACATTGTGGGCTGGACAGTTGTCAATGAGCAGCAGGATTTTCCGACTCTTCTTTTTCATGTCCTTGTCAACCTGTTTAAGCCAAAGACTGGGGTAGTCATCCAAGCGCACTTCTTGGCTTTATATTCACATAGGAGAAGCATCACATTTTTAAAACAATGAGGCTTCGCTGACTTCCCAATGATAAGTGGCAGAAACTTTTCTGTTCCCGAGGCATTACAACAAAAGAGCCGTAAGCCTTTGCTTCGATTTTTTGCATCCGTGACAGGGATCATACCTGGCAGCCAAGGTGTGGTCTGGTAGCAGCTTATAAAACATCCCTCTCTCATTAGCATTTAAAATATCGTCAGGGCTGTAGAGAGCAATCAGTTTTTTTAACTTCACTGTATCTCCATTCAATTACTGTCTCGAGTGGAACTGCCGACTCTTTAATGCAGATTGCTTCTGCTATGATCCCAAAGCGATCTCGAAAGCGAATCAGCCATCCCCTGCTAGCAGTAAAGTCTTCATGCCCCAAGGCAGTAGCCATTGATTTCGCTTTCTCCTGGATGAGTGGGTCAGTAATCGGAATGTTCCTCGCACGAGCATCTTGGAACCACATAAAAACTCCTCTTTGAACAACTTCAAACGCTGCAGTTCGTATACGTTTTGTGCTGGGGCCCAAGGTTTGCTTCCTGAGATTTCTCCTCGATTTTTGCGCGGTGTTTCAAGAAGGTTGAGAGTGTGGACAGTAAAATTCCAAATTTTCTGGCAACTTTTCTTTAAACCAGAATCAAGAGCCACAAAAATCTCAAGCTTTTTTTCTAAGGTGAACTGCTGTCACCTTTTCGAGTCCGCCATTTTTTATTGAGAGCAATCGAAAAGCAGAACAGAACAAACAGAGCAAAACTTAGTGAACATAGTGAGAACATTGAGGAAGTTGTTGACTGCACTACTGACTACATCAACTTCTGTATGGACATTGTAGTTCCAGTAAGAACTGTATGCTGCTATGCTAACAACAAGCCATGGATTACAAGTGACATCAAGGGCCTTTTGAACCAGAAGAAAAGGGCTTTTAAAGACGGTGATCAGCATGAGCTCAAGTGCGTGCAGAAGGAACTCCGAGTCCAGCTCAGGGCGGCGAAGGAGCAGTACACGAGAAAGCTGGAGCAGAAGTTGCAGAATAACAGCATGAAGGAAGTGTGGGATGGGATGAAGATCATCACTGGCTGCAGCTCGAAGCGGGGTACCGCCATCGAGAGAGATGTGAAGAGAGCAAACCAAATGAACAACTTCTTTAACAGGTTTGACCACCCTAACCCACTCTCACCTCGGAGTACTGCACCCTCCACACATCCTTCTGCTGATACCAGCATAGGAGAGACATCCCCACCCATAATTACAACAGCGCAAGTGAGCAGAGAGCTGAGGAGACTTCGTGCCAGCAAAGCAGCGGGTCCAGATGGAGTATCGCCACGACTGCTGAAGGTCTGTGCATCGGAGCTGGGTGGTCCTCTACAGCGCATCTTCAACCTGAGCCTGGAACAGGGGAGAGTCCCGAGGCTTTGGAAAACATCTTGTATCACCCCAGTCCCAAAGGTATCACGTCCTAGTGAGCTGAATGACTTCCGGCCTGTTGCTCTGACATCACATGTGATGAAGACCATGGAGAGGCTGCTGCTTCACCATCTGAGGCCACAGGTTCAACACGCCCTCGACCCTCTGCAGTTTGCATATCAGGAGAAGGTGGGAGCGGAGGATGCCATCGTCTATATGCTACATCGATCCCTCTCTCACTTGGACAGAGGAAGTGGTGCTGTAAGAATTATGTTTCTAGACTTCTCTAGTGCCTTCAACACAATCCAACCTCTGCTCCTTAGGGACAAGCTGACAGAGATGGGAGTAGATTCATACCTGGTGGCATGGATCGTGGACTATCTTAAAGACAGACCTCAGTATGTGCGTCTTGGGAACTGCACGTCTGACATTGTGGTCAGCAACACAGGAGCGCCACAAGGGACTTTACTTTCTCCGATCCTGTTCAGCCTATATACATCGGACTTCCAACACAACTCGGAGTCCTGCCACATGCAAAAGTTTGCTGATGCAGCCCACGATAGCAGTGTCATCAGGAGTGGGCAGGAGGATGAGTATAGAAACCTAATCAATGACTTTGTTAAATGGTGTGACTCAAACCACCTACACCTGAACACCAGCAAAACCAAGGAGCTGGTGGTAGATTTTAGGAGGCCCAGACCCCTCATGGACCCCGTGATCATCAGAGGTGACTGTGTGCAGATGGTGCAGACCTATAAATACCTGGGAGTGCAGCTGGATGATAAATTAGACTGGACTGCCAATACTTCCTTAGAAGGCTGGCCTCCTTCAACATCTGCAATAAGATGCTCCAGATGTTCTATCAGACGGTTGTGGCGAGTGCCCTCTTCTACGCGGTGGTGTGCTGGGGAGGCAGCATTAAGAAGAAAGACGCCTCACGCCTGGACAAACTGGTGAAGAAGGCAGGCTCTATTGTTGGCATGGAGCTAGACAGTTTGACATCTGTGGCAGAGCGACAGGCGCTCAGCAGGCTCCTATCAATTATTGAAAATCCACTGCATTCACTAAACAGTGTCATCTCTAGACAGAGGAGCAGCTTCAGCGACAGACTACTGTCACTGTCCTGCTCCACTGACAGACTGAGGAGATCGTTCCTCCCCCAAACTATGCGACTCTTCAATTCCACCCGGGGGGGTAAACGTTAACATTATATAAAGTTATTGTCTGTTTTTACCAGCATTATTATCAATCTTTAATTTAATATTGTTTTTTTGTATCAGTAAGGTGCTGCTGGAGTATGTGAATTTCCCCTTGGGATTAATAAAGTATCTATCTATCATCTATCTACTTTAACACAACTTTTAACAGCGAAGGAAACTCTGAGGAACTTTTACAATGTTTCTCATCAGGATCTTTCTAAGGAAGTGAGCTGCAAACGTAGAACAGCTTAGAGCCTGTCAGAATCACTCAGAGCAGGTCTAACTGCGTTTCTTTAAGAAAAATCTAGAATCCACTGAATGATTACAGCAGGACTTGGACATCATACAGCCCTGGGCAAATGTGTGTCAGATGAAATTTAAAGTAGGCAAATGTAAAGTATTACATGTACAAAATAGAAATATTAGGTTTGAATATACAATGGGAGGACTGAAAATTGAAAGTACACCTTATGAGAAGGATTTAGGAGTCATAGTGGACTCAACACTATCAACTGCCAGACAGTGTTCAGAAGCCATTAAGAAGACTGACAGAATGTTAGGTTATATACAGTAGCAGGATATGTAGAGTACAAGTCCAACAAGGTTATGCTCAGGCTTTACAATGCACTGGTAACATAGCAAAAAGGACATAGCCTCACTAAAAGTCCAAAGAAGAGTGAATAGGCTGATTCTAGGACTACAGAGGATGACTTATAAGGAGAGATTAAAACAGCGGAGCCTTTTCAGTTGAAGAAAAAGAAGATTAAGAGGTGACATGATTGAAGTGTTTAAAATTATGAAGGTACATTGTACAGTGGATCAAGACTTATTTTAAAATTAGTTCATCAAGAACACAGGGACACAGTTGGAAACTTGTTAAGGATAAATTTCACACAAACATTGGTAAGTTTTTCTTTACAAAGATAACCATGGAATAAGCTAACCAAGTAGAGTGGAATACCTTAGGACTTTACGGATCTTTCAAAACTAGACTTGATCACCATCCATCATACCAGTGCCGAAGAAGTCATCAGTGACATGCCTGAATGACTACCGACCAGTTGCACTCAGGCCAATCATCATGAAGTGCTTCGAAAGGTTAGTCATGTCACACAAAGACTAATCTCCCTGCCTCCATTGACCCTCTTCAGTTTGCATACTGCTCAAACAGGTCAACTGTGGATGACATATGCTAGCCCTTCATCTCTCCCTGACACATCTGGATAAAAAAAAGGCACGTCAGGATGTTATTCATAGACTTTAGCTCTGCCTTCAACACAATCATTCCTCAAAAGCTGGTTGTAAAACTGAGCAGGTTGGGCCTGAACATCACCCTCTGCAATTGGATCCTGGACTTCTTGACAGAGAGGCCCCAGTCAGTTTGGATGGGCTGCAACATTTCCAGCATCATCACACTGAGCACTGGAGTGCCGCAGTGCTGCATGCTTAGTCCACTGCTCTTCACCCTGCTGACTCATGACTGCACAGCCACGCACAACACCAACCACATCATCTCTCAATGTCGACAAGACAAAAGACATAATCGTGGACTTCAGAAAATCACATCATGCCCACATCCCACTCAGCTTCAATGGTTTAGATGTGGAGACTGTTAGGAGTACCAAGTTCCTCGGTGTGCACATAACTGAGGAACTTATGTGGACACAACACCTCATCACTAATCAAGAAAGCCCAGCAGAGACTACACTTCCTGAGGCGGCTGAAGTAAGCAAGCCTTCCCCCTTCCATCCTCACCATGTTCTACAGAGGCGCCATTGAGAGTGTTCTGACCAGCTGCATCACTGTCTGGTATGGCAACTGCAACATATCTGACTGCAAGCGCCTGCAAAGGATAGTGAAGACAGCATAGAACATTGTTAGGGTGCCTCACCCTTCACTACAGGACAGATTTTACAAACGCAGTGTCTGCAAGGCCTGCAACATTGTGCAGGACCCCTCACACTACTCACATGGCTTTTCACACTTCTGCCATCCAAGAGAAGATACTGCCGCATCAGAGCCAGATCTGCCAGGCTGCAGGATAGTTTTTACCCCCAAGCTGTCAGACTCCTTAACACCATGCTCCCACCTGGGATCTTCCACACTGCCTCAACCACCTCTAAAAACAGAACTTTTATACATGCAAGCCACTTTCCTGCAAAGACTAGTATGCATGTTAAAAAGAACTGAAAATCTCATACTGACCTTTAAATATTTTGACATTCTTGATATCTTTCTGCTGTGAAACATTCTGACCTGTCATTGTTTACACATGTCAAACAACTATTATCATACACTGATAGATATAGATAATATGTAATAACATAATAAATTAATAATAATTTCTATATCTATTGACTATATTTATGTAGCTAGATCACAAATACCATACATTGCATCAATGTTCATATTGCTTACTACGTTAATATTGCTGCTACTTCTTTGTCTTGTCTTTGCACAATGTCTTGTCTTGTTTGTGTTTTAATTTTAAAACTTAAATTTTAATTCTATTTTTAAATTTATTATTTGCACTTCATGTTGTTACACTTTGGACCCTGAGCTTCGCAATTTTGTCTATCTGTATACTTGTATATGGTTGAGATGACAATAAAGTTCGCTTTGACTTGATGTCATTTTAGAAGAATTAATTGTACAGAACTGGTGAGCTTTGTTCCCTGGATGGCTTGTTCTTGTCTAGATAGTTCTAAATGTTTACTACTATCAAATGATATCTTAGGACAAAAAAATTGTCATATAAAGGAGAGTGTGCCAACACTGGTAATTATAGTCAAGTAAAACTGGCATCATACCTTCTGACTTTTTCAGTGATTTTCAGGTTTCAGTTTTATTTATATAACTGAAGAGAACTGTCAACAGAGGAGAAATGTGCCCGTATACAGCAGTCGTATATTGAGACATCCCCAATGACTCAGTCATAGCACTCCGAGATGAGCCACAACAAAATCAAACCGGTTTGATTCACTTTAGTCACAGGGTGGACCCCTGTGTGCACGAGTGTGGACAACCAATGAGCACTTAGCCAGAAATACAACACATACAATATGACCTCAATGAAAGGTAGAACACAGGTGTTTTAGACTGCATACTGCACAAACAGAACAGAGACTTATCTGTCCTACATCTAATGATCGCCTGTCTTTTTTACTTTTTCCATTGTTTTGTGGAATGGCAGAGATGGTATTCATACAGTCACAGGCACTATCAGGGTAGCGTGATAATTGTCTATCAAAATGTGGCAAGCTTGCTATATTATGGAAATCTGAAACTGTGCTAAAAGTTGTGGGGGAGTAGCATAATCTGTCATTCCCTGCAATTCCCAGTTGTGTAATGTGAAATCCTCAAAGCAACAAGAGCCAGCAACTGCAATCATTAGTGTAATGTGCTCCCCAACTCGAAGACATGTAGTGATACGCCAGCCTTATTTATCAGGCATCCTAGTAAAATTAATATGAAACAATTACAAAAGACTAGCTAGAAAGACTACTATTAAGTACAGGTTTGTTAACCCAGTGTCAGCAGAAGTGAATATAAGGAAGTTTTTTTTTTTTTTTTTACACTAACAAAGTGGAATCTAATGATGAAGTAACAAAAACATTTAATGGCATTAGACTATAAGAAGAAGGTTAAAGGATACAGTAAGTTACGTTGCTAGCCTTTGCTGTGCTTCTTAAGCAAATACAGTAGGATGTAACCTAAAGACATTGCAAAAACAAAATATGGTTGATAGCAAGTAAAAGTGCAGCTGACAAAAATAAACCTTTGATTTGGAATACAGTGATCCCTCGCTATATCGCGCTTCACCTTTCGCGGCTTCACTCCATCGCGGATTTTATATGTAAGCATATTTAAATATATATCGCAGATTTTTCGCTGCTTCGCGGGTTTCTGCGGACAATAGGTCTTTTAATTTCTGGTACATGCTTCCTCAGTTGGTTTGCCCAGTTGATTTCATACAAGGGACGCTATTGGCAGATGGCTGAAAAGCTATCCAGCTAACTTTCTCTCTCTCTCTCTCTCTCTCTCTTGCGCTGACGTAGGGGGGTGTGAGCAGGGGGGCTGTGTGCAGCTGCTTCCTGAAGGACAGGCTGCACGGAGCTTCGCATACTTAAAAGCTCAAAGGGCACGTATTGATTTTTTTTATCTGTCTCTCGCTATCTCTCTCTCTCTCTCTCTCTCTCTTCCTGCTCCTGACAGAGGGGGTGTGAGCTGCCGCCTTCAACAGCTTTGTACCGGCGGTGCTTCGCATACTTAAAAGCCGTATTGATTTTTTTTTTGACTGCTTGCTTTGCACTCCTTTGAAAAGGAAGATATGTTTGCATTCTTTTAATTGTGAGACAGAACTGTCATCTCTGTCTTGTCATGGAGCACAGTTTAAACTTTTGAAAAAGAGACAAATGTTTGTTTGCAGTGTTTGAATAACGTTCCTGTCTCTCTACAACCTCCTGTGTTTCTGCGCAAATCTGTGACCCAAGCATGACATTCTAAAAATAACCATATAAACGTATGGTTTCTACTTCGCGGATTTTCCTACTTCGCGGGTGGCTCTGGAACGCAACCCCCGCGATGGAGGAGGGATTACTGTACCACCTTCACTGCTACCAAATTCTAAGTGATTTCTGAATCACAAGAGATTAAAACAGTTTATCGATCACAGTACACAAAACAAACACTATAACGAGGAAGAAAAGCTGGATCTGATTTCCATAACTCCCAGAATTTCAGACTCCCACTATTCACCACCTATAGTAAACAAAGTTAAAAAATATATTTGTCAAGGCCAAAACTCCTTTTGCTTTAGGACTCTACATTCAGAACTCTTTTACATCATAGTTTCAATATAGAGATTTAATTTTAAAATTTCAGCTTGTTCTCAGCCATGTCACCGTTTTGAACTCTGTATGCAACTCTCTGGAGTTACCTTCGCACCTTTCCACAAACAGCCTATTGATATTTTCATTTTGACAGCATCTGCTGGCATTAATGAAATGGACTGCCTTTGTTTAAATGACAAAGAACACCGCCTTTGATCTGTCAAAAGCAGACTGTTCTACAGAAGCCCAAGGCTATATACTCATTTCAAGTGAAAGAGTGGCTGAGTATTTGCTGACTAAATTCATGCTGACTGGAGCACTTGAAGGCTGAATATAATTCAGGGCAAAAGCCAATCCTTAATTCTCCACAATATGACATTATCAAAGAAATAAGTACTGCACCACGCAGTTGATTGTACAAGTTTCATTCTACCGGTTATGCACAGAAGGAATCCAGACAAAATTGCATGTTTGTATTCATATATGTTACATTTTCAGCCTACTTTTGTTGCTCACAATTATACTTCTCTTACAATGTAAACTGGCTTCCAAATATAAGGAAACCAGGGAGCTAAATTCACATTCATCCTTTGAATTCTTCCTAGGAATGTAATCACTTCCAGAAGCTTTAATTTCTCCAAAATGCAGACCATAAGGATTCACAATGCTGTCATATGTATATTATAGATAAACACAGATATATGTAGATAACACCAAGTAGTTACTTAGATCTTCGAATGGTGGTCTGCTTATCATTCCAAAAGTTAGGCATAAAAGAAGTGGTGAAGTGGCCATTTGCTGTTATCCACCAAAAATCGTGACTCTCAATATAGATATGTCAGGCTAACACCATGGATCATCAAAAACTCCTTAAAACACACTTTTTAAATTTGACTGTTTTGTAGCTACACTTTAGTTGTACTCCCAATTGACTATAGATGCACAGAATGTGATGCACCACCACCTGATCAAGGCACTGTACAGCATAAATAAAGCTGGATGGTCCAGCTGTCCACGAGACCCATTGTATCCTCATCTTCTGAGATGAAGCATGGAGACAATGAGAGCGACTTACAGAACAATTTATGTTAGGTAGAATACCCAGTGGGGGCTGGACGGTCTTTTGATCTTGGAACACCTGCAGATTTTTTTTCCAATCCAGCATAACTAGAGTTTTTACATTTTTTCCCCCTCCCAGTCATCTGAGCTTATCATTGTTCTCATCTTTAGAGACTAAGAATGCAACACAACATAGAAGGACTCTACCTAACTACTAATTGTATACATATTTTGATGTAAGCCTGCATTGATTTGTTTTTTATTATGTATTCATTATTATTAGTCTTAGTTAATTGAATTTTTCTTTTCGACAGCCTGTAAAGCACTTTGAGTTACATCCTGTGTATGAAAGTGTGCTGCAGAAATCAATCTTGTTGTTGTAGAGGCCGACTACTTAAAATGCAAATCATTCCATAGCATCAGTGTACATAAGTCCATTTTTAAATAAAATGACCTTGATGTATATGCCCAGTTGTATTATTCCATCAGCCATTCAGACCAAACTTCTTTGGAGGAGTTAGGTTTGAAGATGGAAGCCTCACACCAGCAACAGAAGCTGCTGCATTCATTTTGATTGCTCAAAGTGGAATATACAGTATGTTTGAATAACTGTATAGTGTTTTTGAACCATGTTCTTATATTTTATCTCTCGTATGTAATTTTTTTTTGCTGCCAAATGCACTTCACATCACTGATAAATACACAGCATTGACAAGGCTTTTAAATACGATATTCACAATCTGGTAAAGTTTACAATCAAACTGTTAAATTAAAAAGAAATTTTTAAAAATTTGAACAAAACCAAAAACATCCACTTTTGCATTTATTTGGTCTCCTATAGATTGCTACACAGCCTACTTAGTTTTTTAAGAGAATACATTTCCTTTATGTATTATTACAGATTTGTGCCATTTGCACAACTCAAGTATTGTTCTGTTGCTAAGAAGGCCACATTTTCCCCTCTGTTAGTTTATTCAGTTTTATAACATTTGGAGAAAAAAAAAAAATGCTCCAAACAGGATGGCCTGTAACTTGTGTCCTTTACTTTTCCTAGGTACAGTAATCCCTCGCTACTTCGCGGTTCACTTTTCGCGGATTCACGACTTCGCGGATTTTATATATAAGCATATCTAAATACATAACGCGGATTTTTCGCTGCTTCGCGGGTTTCTGCGGACAATGGGTCTTTTTACTTACTTCCTCAGTTGGTTTGCCCAGTTGATTTCATACAAGAGATGCTATTGGTGGATGGCTGAGAAGCTACCCAATCAGAGCACGCAGTTAAGTTCCTGTGTGCTGCTGATTGGCTCAGCGACGGAGTGTTGCATTAACCAGGAAGTCTCATCTCACTCATTCATCATTAATGTGCTAATGCTTCAGGGGCCATGTCCAAGCACCAACAGAAGATGCAAATGATTGCAGAAAAGGTAAAAGTTTTGGATATGTTGAAGGAAGGGAACAGCTACACCGCTGCAGGACATTGATTCTTTTTATTTAAAAAGGAGGAAAAGCATAGAAGATCTACGGCCGCAGTGTCCTTTAACCAGGGTGCAAAACGAGTTGCAAGTGGACGTGATAAGGCAGTAGTCTGGATGGAATCTGCTTTAGGAATCTTTGCAACAAGGTCGACGACGTCATGACCGCCTACAAGCTGCTACGTGTACTTCGCTATACAGTAAGTGTAAACTTACCTACCGATTTCATATTGCTTAGCAGTTGTCCCTGTTTTTAACAGAGTACATGGTGGGTTGTAAACAATACAGGGAGGGTTTAAAAATGTCCAAATACACGTTAAATAATTAAATAAATAGTGTCCCTACTTCGCGGAAATTCAGTTATCGCGATCTCCCGCGATAAGTGAGGGATTACTGTATTCCAAAAACACCATACATCTCATCAGCTTCACAATTAAAATCACAGGTACTCAATCTGTAGTTGTTGCACTGGAGCTACTTAACTATCACAAATGCGCATATAATTCTCTCTAATTCTGTCTTGCGTTATCAAGAAACACTTTGCAACATGCAAAGTTTTTTTTTATATATATATATGTATATGTATACACACACACACATATATACACACATACATACATACATATATATATATATAAAATAATAAAAGGCAAAGCCCTCACTGACTGATTCACTCACTCACTGACTGACTGACTCACTCATCACTAATTCTCCAACTTCCCGTGTAGGTGGAAGGCTGAAATTTGGCAGGCTCATTCCTTACAGCTTACTTACAAAAGTTAGGCAGGTTTCATTTCGAAATTCAACGCGTAATGGTCATAACTGGAACCTCTTTTTTCACAATATACTGTAATGGACGGCAGCTCGATGGCCGTGGGAGGAGGAGTTGAGTGTCACGTCATCACGCCTCCCACGTAATCACGTGAAAAGACTGTGAACGCAGTAGGGACAAATGAAGGAGGAGCCGCAAACAGCGAAGAACAAAAAATTCATTAAACAATTGAGAAGGGAGCGAGTGAAGCATACAAGCATGTTCATAAGGGAAACAAAGCACGGTGTAAAACGTAAGTTTAAATTAAGTTTATAGAAATGTTCCCGCTGCGGATTGCAATAACATATTCGCGAGATAAAAGTTTAATGAGAAGACACGAGGTATAAACGAACCACACGCCGTAGCGCAACGTTAGGGGCAACAGTTTCAACCATTCTATGATCTGCTTCTCGCAACTGAAAGACGGCACATGGCGGATGTTAGCCCACTTGCTGACCACAACGTTAGGGGCTTCAACTCTGGCGCTGACGATATTCGATTCTCGAGAGGGGATGCAGTGAGTGTGTATGCCTGATGAGCCCAGAATTAAGGAGAAACACATGTCGTATACTCTTTGCATTATTTGAAAGTAAACTATTAAAACCATTCTATGATCAGCTTCTGGGAACAGAAAGAGGGCACGTGGCGGATGTAAGGCGACTTCCTGACCAACCACAAGCGTAACCTGGCAGGTAACCATCCATACAGTCAGATTGTGATTCAGAAAACGAATGCCATGAATTTAATTACCATGATCTACATACTGTCAAATAAACGAAACACACGCCGTAGCGGGACAGCTGTGAAAAGCGAGGTTCACAAAAAAACAGATCCTTAACAAATTGTTATTGGTATATTTTCGATCCGTTTAAAAAGGTTTTATTTTCTTCTTAAAAAATTAAAAGCAGTACTTCGCCGCAACGAAGCGCGAGAATTTGGCTATATATATCTGCTTCTCACAATTAAAAGAGGGCACGTGGCGGATTTTAGACGACTTCATGACCAAACATAAGTGTTACCTGCCAGGTAGGGTTACCACTTTTAATACAAAAAAATAAGGGACACATACTACAGCGGGTGCCACATCCCAGTGCCAACAGTTTGCAGACTCTACTTAAAAGACCCGCCCTCCTCACTGGACAGTTAAAAAGACCAATCAAACTAACGATGACATCAAGTATTACCCAATCAAAAGTAGGAAAGGAGGCATCTTCATAAAATGCGTGTGGGATGATTTGCATGAGACGCTGCTTTAAAAAAAAATGATAAAAAAACAGTCAAAATGGACAGAGAACATCCTGAAACTGAAGCAGTAGCAGACGATAAAGTTGAACATGATGACACAGAAGAACTTTTGCCAAAAAAAGAAGCTGTATCTGTTGTCTGGAGATGCTTTGGTTTTAAAAGGTCGGACGTGGACCATTATGTTCAAATGTGTAAATACTGTTTCTATACTACTGGATAATACTGCAAGCCAAGTTATTTTATTTATTTATTTTTTTCAATACTGTGTGATAGCGTGACGACGTGTTGAATTTATTCTCAACATTTCCACTTTAATCTCAACGCTTATGACGAGAATAAAGTCGACATGTTGACTTTATTCTCGACATTTCTACTTTATTCTCATAATTTGTCATTAAAGTAGAACATCGTAAAGTAAACTTCATCTTAAAATGAATATTTAATTTACTATATTTTCTCAAACCCCGTCATAAGTTATGTAGCACATTAAATGCTTTGTGTTAAGTGTTCCCCGAGCCATGTTAATCGCTACGTGCTTCTTAAACTGACTTCCTATGGCACTAAGAGGAGGCGCAGGCAGCACACAGAATACATTAATTTCATGATATTCCTGCTCCCTGAACATTTAGAATGCTAAGATAAATACTTGATATCATTTTCATGATGAAATACATTAAAGCATGTATTAATCATGTGGGGGCATGGTGATCATGGGAGTCCCAGGTGTTCCCTGCCTTGAATTTGCCTGTTTTTCTGGTGGGTTTACTCGGCGATGTGCTGGCGCCCTGTTCAGGATTTGCTCCTGTCTCGCACACAATGCTTGCTGGGATGGGTGCAACCCTGAATGGATAGCATAATTAAACATGTACAACGAAGATTTTTTTAAAGTTCTGAACACTCCGTGGTCTAAATTTATAACTAGTTTTAATTTCACAAAGACGTTTATCGTGTGGCGATTGGTTATGTGGAGAAAGAAAAAGGAAGGATAGGAACTGGGGGTTTCGCACATCAGACAGAGACAGCATGCATGCATGCAATAAAGAAAGCCCGCTCAGAAGAACATCCATTGAATTCTATGTTCCTGTCTCCGACCACCAGATCATGAACCCAATATTTAAGTTAAACCTGTGTGATACCCATTCATCCATCCAGTTTTTTTGGAGCTTTGTCACACCTGCCATAAAGTTCTCTACACTGAATATACACCTGGGGACCCCTTACTGCGAGGGAGCAGCACAACCATGCATGTTTAATACCTGCTTTAATGCATTTCATCATGAAAATTTATCTTGGCATTCTACATTTTCAGAGAGCGGGAATATCATGAAGCGAATGTATTCTGTGCAGCCATCGCTGCCTGTGCCTCCTCTTAGTGCAGAGGAAGTCAGTTTAAGAA
Source organism: Erpetoichthys calabaricus (assembly GCF_900747795.2). Taxonomy (NCBI): domain Eukaryota; kingdom Metazoa; phylum Chordata; class Cladistia; order Polypteriformes; family Polypteridae; genus Erpetoichthys; species Erpetoichthys calabaricus. Next base: position 85,525,584 of record NC_041404.2, read on the forward strand.
GCGCGTAGCAATTAACAACTGGGTCGGGGAACACTTGACACAAAGCATTTAATGTGCTACATTAACTTATGACGGGGTTTAAGAAAATAAGCGTTGAGATTAAAGAGGAAATGTCGAGGCAAGATCTTGCCTGAAGAAGGGGCCCGAGTTGCCTCGAAAGCTTGCATATTGTAATCTTTTTAGTTAGCCAATAAAAGGTGTCATTTTGCTTGGCTTTTCTCTACATTCATAATGGCTAACACGGTACAACACCCTAGTACTAATGATAATTTGTTTGAATTTAATATTTTCCAATATTAAAATCTATGCTTAAAGCAAAACAGTTACTTTTTTGATAAAATGGTCAGAATATGGCTTATAATGAATATGGCGAAGACTTATAAAAGCAGGTGGCAAGTGAAGCCACCAGAGAGACGTCTGGACCTGTGACTGGGACAGCAAAGCAAGAAATTTAATTCGGTTCAGAAGGAACGGCCAGCTAGAAAAAAAGTCGATAGCTTGTTTCTAAACATATCATCAGACCTAGCTTGATGTATCAAGATAAAGTGCATTTTAAGCATGATTTAATGAAGCAGTTTGTCAGAAACCCAATCAAAAGATGGACCTTGTTGTAGGTTTATTTTTACCAAATGTTTCCAGGTTTGTCTGAGGCTAGGACTTGATATTAGAAAAGAGATTTCTAATGCAGAATTTGATGGCATTCAGGTACAACAGCCTCAAAGTTCACTTTTTAACAGTCTCATTTTGAATTTTCCCTTGGAAATTTTGTAGCAGTGAGTGAAGAACTGGGTAAAAGATTCCATCAGGATATCAAGGACATAGAAAGAAGGTACCAGTGACATTGGCATGTCAGAATGACGGTGGACTACTGCTGGATGGTTCACCAGAAAAAGTGTACAAACAATGGCACCAAACCAAGAAGTGATAAAAACAACGTTATGTTTATATTAAGCCAATAAATGTTGTTGTTTTCCTTACAAACATGTTTAAAAATATTAAATTGATTAATTATGTTCATGTTACATTGATTTCGAACAACATTCCATACATGAATGAATTGTATAATCTGGTAAATTTTAATTAAATTTTCAGTTTTGTACTTAAATGTGACATGATGGAAACATTCCAACAGTATTTTTTGCGTTCATGAATGCAAATAAAACATTTTAATGGATTTACGTTTGCATACTGTGATTTACCATGGTGTTGTTGGTGTATTATTTAGTAACGAACATACTCGAGTACAGTAATCATGTAATTCAAAATACAGCATTAGATAAAGGAAAAACGGGAACATTTCTCCGAGGATTTGTTTTTCATCGAATGAGAGTTTCATGAACTCTATCCACAACACTACAGTAAACTTCGCCTTTAAACTGGTACGACGCAATCTAAGAGGTGGCATTTAACTTGCCGAATGTGGCTTTCCCTAATCCTTATTAGTGCAATCAAATAGGCTGGAATAAGCCCGCTTTGTCGTGTTACACGAGATTTGCCTGACTCATGGAATTGCCCTCCTTGTCGTTGTCGATTGCAAAAGCGATTTAGATCCAATGATTCTTCACTGCCAGTACTGCACGTAGTCTTTTCTTCATACGGTGTTAGTACGGAACGGTTTCAGGTACATTGTAAATGATCCTATTTGCCCGATATTGCCAGGACAAAAGCTCCAGCTACTGATTAGTAATTGAGTAACTGGTTCTGAAAATTGATGGAAGAAGTGAAAACATTTAACGTTGCCAACAGTTGTTTTGTCAAAAGTATTAAACTCAAATAAGTATTTAAATTAATAATTCTCAAGGAAACTAGCTTTTTGTAATTTCATAAATAAGCGTGGAATTTCGGCATGAGGAAGAGAAAGAAAAGAAAAATATGTACAATTAAACTGAAAATGACCTCTGCGCATCTAGCGCACCTAGTTGGCCTCGCGTCTTCGCCTTGGTTGTCACGGAATCCAGAGTTGCATACAGTTAATTTAACATATTCCTTATTTCAACCCAAATATGAGCTCACTCCCAAACCCAGTAGCAGCCACACCTGTCTGAAAACCGATAGTTCCCACAGGTGGATAAAACTGAACAAAGTCTCAAAACGTGAAGACGTAAATGAACACAAAACCATACGATTAAGGGCTTCCCCATTGCCAGAACTATACTAGCATGCTTCCCGACAGAAGGACCTCCACATCTTTTTGGGACTTCTGTTAGTATGAAACCTAACGAACAGAGAATACAGTAATAAAAAAGAAAGTTCCACAACAAGCATCGATATCTGATAATTTTTCCTTAACTTACATACTTTTCGTTATTGCACATCGTGCGGCTCTTTCCCCGGCTAACCAGAACTGCTAGGGCTTGCAGCGAGCACGGGCGCAATGGAAGCGCGTAGCGAAACGATCCCCCACCCCTCCTGCAAACCCGTATGTGGTTTCACTAAAATCCAAGGCTGCTGAAATCTCGAAAGGCCAAGACATTAATGCAACAAATCGTATTATTTGTGTACCTCAAAAATGTCGACTCCTGTTTCGCTGAATCGAGAAGACGGTGGCCATGTATATAACAGCTTGGTATAACAGGTCAAATCAAAGAAACATTTCCTGGAGACGAGCTACACCTGCCCATCGCATACATTCCAATACCGGGAGTCGCCATGTTGCGGGGCAAATTGTGTGGGTGACGTCAATGGGTGGCACGAAATTAGGGTCGCCGCATTGAAAACGAAACATTCCACACTGAATGTTGATTATCTCCGTAAGTTAAATAAAGTGAAAAAAGTATAGTGAAAATATAATCAATATGACTTTTATTGCATATAATGCACAATTTAGCAGTTCACGTTGTATGTAAACATTTCTGTATTTTATTCGTTATTTACGAATATCATGGGGTAAATTATAATGACAGAAACATAGCAGCGGTTAGCCTTTAAATTTAAACATTCAGATAGCGACATCGTGAATCCAATTATTGTGTTCTGATTAGCAGTAGCTGCTGCTTAAAACCACACTTGGATGTTATTTTAATGTGTTTCAGAAATCGTTCACGAGAGGTCGCAAAATTTGAGTACAGTATTATTAAATTTAGTCCCACCTCGAAGAACTTTCTACTGCCACTCGAAAATATTACAGTATTGTTATTTCGCAAAAGTATTCAGTTATTTCTCAAACATCTTGCCCGATGCTGCTGTTATCGTCGTGCTCGTCTAGTGACAGCTATTGACTGAGGGATTAATCAGGTTGCAATTATGTGACAAGAGCTGAACTAACATTTTTGTTTTTTGGTGTTTGGTACACTTATAGGTATTTATGCAGCTTTAATCACACTAAAGTTCTCCTGGCATGCATTGTTTTGAATGTTCTCCCCATGATTTCTGGATTGACCTATTTTAACACTGAATACTGGAGATGTGTCAATACTTCTCAATTAAAAATATGTTTAGTCCATCATGTGCTGTAAAGTAAATAACATTCATCACTTTTTCCCTCCCCATCCGTGCCCCACAAAGGTACAAGGTCTGAACACTAGCTGCTACACCATCAGACCACACTTGTCCAAAAAACTATTTAAAAACAGCTGGATTAAAACTAAACATATACTTTATTTTTAGAGTTCTGTTACTGGACTAAATTCAACTTTAATAAGCATCCATAGGCTTAAATTATGGAATGAACAGTTATCATTTGCATAATTCATCATCCATCCATCCATTTTCCAACCTGCTGAATCCGAACACAGGGTCACGGGGGTCCGCTGGAGCCAATCCCAGCCAACACAGGGCACAAGGCAGGGAACCAATCCTGGGCAGGGTGCCAACCCACCGCAGGACACACACAAACACACCCACACACCATGCACACACTAGGGCCAATTTAGAATCGCCAATCCACCTAACCTGCATGTCTTTGGACTGTGGGAGGAAACCGGAGCGCCCGGAGGAAACCCACGCAGACACGGGGAGAACATGCAAACTCCACGCAGGGAGGACCCAGGAAGCGAACCCAGGTCCCCAGATCTCCCAACTGCGAGGCAGCAGCGCTACCCACTGCGCCACCGTGCCGCCCCATAATTCATCAGTCAAGTCTAAATGTGGGTGTAATTTTTATTTGTAATATGTTTGATCTAATGTTTCACCATAAGTATCATATTCATGCTTATATTTTATTTAGTTAAAGTAAGTTTATGTTTTTATGGCTGTGTTCTTTGCAATGTGTTTTACTGTGTAAAAAAGACACAAATAGTCAGAAAAAGGTTTGGGGTTTTCCGGCCCCGTATACTGTGGGAAAGGTGCAATCAAGCGATTATTCCATACAACTGTCATAACACCGTTCGCCATCATGGCGGACGGGGGGAACATTTATGAGGGAGGGACCGGAAATGGATGAAGCGCTGCTGGGAAGGAACCGAGATGGATGATGGGACTGCTGACGTCATTGGGGTGCGACAGAGGGAAGGCGGAAGTGGCGTGTTGAAAATCCATGTTCAGCAGGTTCATGGCGGTGTTGTGTCTTTCTTTCTGTTGGAGATAAAGAGAGAAAGGTTAGTACTCCGCCATTCCCGTCTGGTATATGTTTTCGCGCAACAGTTTAGGTCGTTCCGCGGCTCCCTAATCGCGCGTGCGTGATATGACCCCCCCCTCAGCCCAGACCCACCGGATCGGGTGGACCGAACCGAGAGGTCGTGAACCCGGGAGAGGGCATCTGCATTGGCCTGAAGGGGACCCCGGCGATAAGTAACGGTAAACTTGTATGGCTGCAGGTCCAAAAACCACCTGGTGACACGAGGGTTCGATTCCTTGTGCAGGGCCATCCACTGTAGGGCGGCATGGTCCGTTACTAGAGTGAACTCACGACCCAGCAGGTAGTACCGCAGATGAGTCACCGCCTACTTAATGGCCAAGGCCTCCCTCTCAACCGCCGCGTACCGGGTCTCTCAGTCCAACAATTTCCGGCTCAGGTAAAACACGGGGTGTTCGGCACCGTCGACGCTTTGGCTCAACACTGCACCCAGGCCTGTGTCCGAAGCGTCGGTCTGGAGAAGAAAAGGTAAAGAGAAGTTAGGGGTGTGTAATATAGGTGCCGACGTCAGGGCCTTTTTCAAGTCACTGAATGCCAGTTCCGCTTTCTGGTTCCATACCACATAGACAGGAGACCCTTTCTTTGTCAGATCAGTCAAGGGTGCCGCCTTTTCAGAGAAACGGGGAACAAACCGGCGGTAATACCCCGCTAACCCTAAGAAAGCCTGCACCTGTTTCTTGGTCATCGGACGGGGCCATTCCAAGATGTCTTTTATTTTGGAGCATTGGGGTTTCACCTGTCCCCGCCCTACTAGGTAGCCTAAATATTTGGCCTCCCTTAAGCCAAAGTAATACTTACGGGGATTAATGCGGAGGCCGGCTTTCGCTAGTGTGGCAAGAACAGCATACACCTGCAGTATATGTTCCTCCCAGGTGCCGGAATAAATGACTACGTCATCCAAGTAGGCGGCACAATAGGATTGATGGGGTCGTAGCACTCTGTCCACCAGACGCTGGAACGTTGCAGATGCCCCGTGCAACCCGAATGGGAGGACCTTATACTGCCAATGTCCACTAGGGGTACTGAATGCTGTTTTCTCTCTGGCGGATGCCGTTAAGGGAATTTGCCAGTACCCTTTTGTCATGTCCAAGGTAGTCAAGTATTGTGCCCTCCCTAGGCGCTCCAAGACATCGTCCACTCGGGGCATAGGGTAGGCATCGAACTTAGAGACTTGGTTCAGATGCCTGAAGTCATTGCAGAACCTCCAGGACCCGTCTGGCTTAGATACGAGGACAATAGGACTGGACCAGGGACTATAGCTTTCCTCAATAATATTCATGTCCAGCATCCTTTGGATCTCCAATTCCACTTCCATCCTCTTTGCTTCTGGGAGGCGATAGGGTCTCTCCCTGACTATCACCCCCGGGTCAGTAACAATATCGTGCTCAATCAACAAAGTACGGCCTGGTAACTCGCTAACCACTTCGGGGACGGCATGGATAGCATGTTCCAGCTCCAGCCGTTGTGATGGGGTTAAGTCTGGTCCGAGGTTAAGTGTGAGTTTACTTGCGCAAAGGGAGAGGGCGGTACCGGAGGGTGGAGCCTCGTCCCTATCTCTCCACAGCTTTAACAAGTTCACGTGGTACACTCTCTCGGCAGGTCTACGATTTGGTTGTTTCACCAAATAATCCACCAGTCCTTTCCGCTCCTTAACCTCATAAGGACCCTGCCAATGGGCCAGTAATTTAGAGTGGGATGTGGGTACGAGCACCATTACGCGGTCTCCGGGGTGAAATTCCCGGAGGACAGCATTTTTATTATAGGACCGGGCTTGCATTGCTTGAGCACGGGTCATGTGATCTTTTAGGATGGGTCGGATTTTGTTCATTCTATCACGCATTTGCGCAATGTACTCCAAAACATTACAGCCAGGTAGAGCCTCCTCCTCACAGCCTTCTTTTAATATATCTAAAAGCCCCCGGGGCTGACGTCCATATAAGAGTTCAAAGGGGGAAAAACCCGTGGAGGCCTGTGGGACTTCCCGGTAAGCAAAGAGCACGAAGGGCAAAAGCTCGTCCCAGTTCCGACCATCCGCGCTGACTACCTTACGTAACATCTGTTTAAGCGTCTGATTAAAACGCTCCACTAAACCATCGGTTTGCGGGTGATAAACCGACGTCCTCAGATGTTTGATTTTAAGTAACTTAGCAACCTCCCTGAACGTATCCGAAGTAAAGGGAGTACCTTGATCCGTGAGGACTTCTTTAGGTATTCCCACTCGGGCAAAGAGCCTGACTAATTCCCGTGCGATATTCTTGAAGTAGCGGACCGTAAGGGTACCGCTTCTGGGTATCAAGTTGCGTAATCTACCATGACCAATATGTATTTTTGGCCACGGGTCGAAGGTTCTAGGGGACCTACAAGATCAATACCGATCCTCTCGAAGGGAACATCAATAAGGGGAATAGGAACTAAAGGAGCGCGGTCCCTCCTAGGAATCTGACGGATCTGACACTCCGGGCAGGACTGACAGAAACGTCGGACCTCCTCATTTATTCCTGGCCAATAAAACCGCTGTTTAATTCTCTCCAGCGTTTTTTCGGTTCCCAAATGGGCGCCTAGGAGGTGGGAGTGTGCCAGTTCACAAACCTCCCGCCGGAAGGTTCGCGGCACTAACAATAACTTCCGCGCTCCACCTTCGTGACTCACGACTCGATACAACAGATCATGTTCTAATACAAAGTAGGGCTCCGGTGGCAAGGAATTATCAGACAAATGGTCATTTATTGAAACAATTGCATTCCGGGCGTTTTTTAGGGAATCATCATTCCACTGTTCCCTTTTAAATGACGCGGGGGTAGACCGGAACTGATTGATCATAGAGTCTATCGGGTCCGCATGTACGGGAGCTCTGCAGACTCTTTGGCTCGTGCCCTCGCCCGGATCTTCTTCCGGGTCGGGGTCCGACGCTAGAGACTCTTCCCCCCGGTCACTGTTGTCTACGGCATTCGCCCGTGTGCACGGCCTGGGAGCCGCGGGGGTGGTGCTTCGCGTACCCATAACAAGACCCAACTTAGCCCTAGGAGTGGTTATTTGTTTCCCGCTGTTGCTATCGGACCAGTCGTGTCCCAAAATGACAGGAAAAGGTGGCTTGGGTAAAACTGCGACCGTTAATCGAGACAAGCCACCATTCCATGATAGAAAACACTTTGCGGACTTATAAGACTTGGTCTCCCCATGTACACAAGTTACACTAACGTACTGGTATCGCCATTGTTGCGGTAAAACATAACGGCGAGCAACAATGATAATGTTACTGCCGGAATCAAACAATGCAAGCACAGAATGACCATTTACTAAAACCACTCCCGTATTTGGAATAGCCAGAGGGTTTGACAGAGCACAGTACCTTTCGGTGGTGGCCCAAGTACAGTCCATTGGCTCCTGGAGTGACTGGACCGTCCCTGTCGGGCGCCACGAGCCGACTTTTCCGATTCCCCGGCTCGGTGTACCGCAAGTTGACGCTCCAGGACCTCCAAGAGTCCTTTCATGTCTTTGTAGGGGTGTCTACGGACCTGCTGGGCGAGATATCCTGGCATAGCGTTCACTAAGCCCTCACAAGCCACCTGCTCTACGACTTTATGTGCCTGGGGACATTCTGGTCTTAACCAACGCCCCATCTTGCTCCAGAACTCGAAAGCCTGGGCTCGGGCAGGGTGGTCGGGGTTGAACTGCCAGGTTCGCCATTCACTCGCCTGCTGGTCCGTAGTGATGCCGTAGCGACTTAGGATCTCTGGCTTTAGGAGGTCATAATCTGCGGCCTCCTCCTCGGGGAGATCATAATAGGCCCGCTGCGCAGCACCCTTCAGGTACGGAGTCAAAATGGACGCCCACTCCGCCCGCAGCCACTGGTTGCGAGAGGCGGTCCTCTCAAATATGCCGAGGTATGACTCTATATCGTCTGCTTCGGACAACGGTACCATCGGAGGAGGCGGAGGTCTGGAGGGCTCCGGTCTTACCGCTTCTGTCGTTGTCAGCCTTGCCTTGGTTGCTTCAAGCTCCCGCGTTGTTTCTGCGTGTGCAATCCGGAGATTCTGGATTTGGGCAGCCATCCCAGTCAGCACTTCGTTTAGGTCCTGTCCTTCTGTCATGTTCGGACAATCTTTCTATCCTGCCGACTACGCCACTGTAAAAAAGACACAAATAGTCAGAAAAAGGTTTGGGGTTTTCCGGCCCCGTATACTGTGGGAAAGGTGCAATCAAGCGATTATTCCATACAACTGTCATAACACCCTTCGCCATCATGGCGGACGGGGGGAACATTTATGAGGGAGGGACCGGAAATGGATGAAGCGCTGCTGGGAAGGAACCGAGATGGATGATGGGACTGCTGACGTCATTGGGGTGCGACAGAGGGAAGGCGGAAGTGGCGTGTTGAAAATCCATGTTCAGCAGGTTAATGGCGGTGTTGTGTCTTTCTTTCTGTTGGAGATAAAGAGAGAAAGGTTAGTACTCCGCCATTCCCGTCTGGTATATGTTTTCACGCAACAGTTTAGGTCGTTCCGCGGCTCCCTAATCGCACGTGCGTGACAACTGTTATGTCATTTCTCTGTGAAATCTGCCGACAAACAAAATTTCCCTCTTGGGGCAATAAAAAATGAATTGAAGGCAGGGTTCTGTGCAGGCCACTCAAGTTTCTTCATGTCCTTATGGACCTGGCTTGTACACAGGGGCACAGTTATGCTGAAACTGAAAAGGTACTTTCCCAAGTTGTTGGCACAAAGGTGGAAGTGCCCAATGGTCTAAAATGTTTTTGTATGCTGTAGCATTATTAGTACCCTTACTGGAATCAAGAGGTTAATCAGGTCAGGTTGGGGAAAATGCACTGGTACAGCACGTTGCCGCACCCACCACACAACAAAACAGTTCGGGATCCCGGTTGCCAACTCCCCAGGCCGACAAGCAGTCCAGCCCACACTCTCAAAATGACAATCTATCTGCCGCAGCCACATGTTACATGGATATCCCCTTGGCCTGGTTCAGCTGCTCAGGTCCTCAGCAATGAGGATCCTGCGAGCTAGATCACACTCGGGAATTACTGCCACAGGGCAGTAATGTCATAACAGACGCTCCCTCACAGTACAGGTAATGTGCTTCATTTGGGACTCTGTGAGCAACCACAAAGTCAAAACAATGGTACCCAAGGATTCCCAAGAGACACAATACCGAATTCGTCTCAGGTTACTGGATAGTGTCATGTCTCACAACCATATAGCAAAACAGTAAGCATCGGGACTCTAAGGACTTGGATCTTCGTTCTTTTGCAAAAATATCAGGAGTGCCACACACCCCTTTCCAGCGACCTTCCATGCTCTCCTAATCCGACTACTGACTTCATATGAAGAGTCACCAGAGACATAAATTCACTGCCTAGATAAGTAAACCTCTCAACATGGTTGACACTCTCTCCGCAGACACACACACTTCTGATGGCTGTGCCCAAGAGGTCATTAAAGCCTGGATCTTTGGTCTTTATCCAGGACAATCACAAGCCCAGACTCCTCACTCAGTCTCTTGAGAGCCCTGATCAGAGCCTCCATTGACTCCATGAAAATCGCAGCATCATCAACAAAGTCAAGATCAATTAATCTTTCTTCATCAACAGATGCCCCACAGTCGTTGGACCCCATAACCCTGCCCAACACCCAGTCCATGCAAGCCCGCATGACCATAGTGGTGTGTCACTTGCTCACAAACTCCTCTAACAAATGCCTCCTTATCTGCCCACAGAGAACTTGCAGCATGGAGTTACTTTTACCATGGTTGCCAGATCCATGGGGACCAACACAATCCTCATAGCCAGTGCTGTCAGTGCCATTGGTCACTTTGAAGTCACCCATGACCAGATGAGTGTCACCTCATGGGCACCCATCAACCAGCAAGTGAAGTTGTGCCTATAATGTCTTCTTCACCGAGACGTCACTCACTGCAGTCAGAGCACACACTGAGACAACAGACAAGGCAGCCAGAGAGTCTCAAATACACTCGTTGAAAGGAGTGACATCAGACACGATCAAAAGGAGGCAATCCACCACAGCAACAGCTACGCCCTGAGTATGACAGCCATCAGAGCGATCAGACAAACAAAAGATGTGCCCACCTACAGAGATCTGGCCAGTCCCAGGTTTGCGAGGAAGATGGTCGTCATGCCAGAGAGACAAGACATTCCATGTGCCTACCCAGATGGAACCAAGAGGCCTAGCCCAAACCTGAAAAACATTTCCAAACCATTGTTCCTTTTCCAGCATACTTTACAATAGGCATCTGCCAGATAGTGAAGTGTGGTTCATCCCTCCATTGAATACATTTCCACTGCTACAGTGTCCAATGCTAACATACTCTAAACCACTTCAGCAAACGCTTGCCATTGCTTATAGTGATCTTAAGATTGTTTGTAACTGAATGGCCATGGTAATCCATTTCATGTAGTTCTTGCAGCGCAGTTTTTGTGCTAATTTTACTCCCAGAGGCAGTTTGGAACTGTGATTTCAGTGATGCAACAGAGGATATGCGATTTTTATGCACTATGTGCTTCAGCACTCAGCAGTCCTTCTCCATGAATTTGCATGAGCTGTTTTTGCTTTTAGATGCTATTGTTTCACAATAATAGCATTTACAGTTCACCAGAGCTGATCAAGGACAAGGAAAATTCATGTACAGACTTGTAGCAAAGGGTGACATCCTATTACAGTGTAACCTTTAAAGTCACTGAGCTCTTCAGTGTGACACATTCTACTGCCAATGTTTGTTATTGGAGATTTCATGGCTGTTTGTTTGGTTTAATGTGGCTGTTACCAACTGGTGCATCTGAACCACCTAAACACAGTAATTTGGAGGTGTGTCCACATACGTTTGGGCATATAGTGTAGTATATGACCCTGACCTACAAGTGTTATTTGTTACTGCATGGCATTACATGAAAGCATTTCTGAGGATTGCACCTCCAAAAACATCCAGAACAAAATAATATTATTAAGCCAATGGAGGATTGGCTGAAAGGGGAGGCAGGATTTTTCCTAGTGGGCCACCAGCTACCATTGGCCATTGCACTTTGTCATATAAAAAGTGGATTATATTAGCAATTGAAACAACAATGATACTTATGTTGTGGGAAAACATTCATGGCTGGTGGTATGGAAGTAAAACTACAGCAGTTAGTTTAACATCTGTTTTTAGTGGCAGATTAAGAATATCTGAACTTAACCTGTGCTATTGTACGTATGCAGCAAGAGTCCTTTTGAAATCACGAGCCATTTGCATTACACCAAATGCAAGAATGTAGCTGATACACATCTCCATAAAATAGTGTCCCATAGAAACATAGGAATGTGAACAATATCATATTAATAATGAGAAAATCAGTAAGCTACTCGTATATTGTTGCAGAACAATTGTGCCGGGTCTGCTGGATAGATAGATAGATAGATAGATAGATAGATAGATAGATAGATAGATAGATAGATAGATAGATAGATAGATAGATAGATAGATAGATACTTTATTAATCCAAAGGGGAAATTCACAATTTTCACAGATTCACAAGATTCAGTGTGTGGATCCTGTCACTGATCTAAATAAATAAAGGTTCTTTTTGGAACCTTCATGTAAATGAGTCTTTTGCAAACCCAAAATGGTTCCCATATGGTATCTCTCTGAAAAATCACTCTGGCACCTTTATATTTAAGAGTGTACGAGCAGAGCCTTCAGCCACTTCAACAAAACACAAAATTCTGTGAGTGTCATGTTTTTTGATTTCCATAGTGCATTTAACACAATTCATCCTTTGTTTGACTGAGAGAAACTGCATTTGAAGCAAGCAGATGCACCCATAATATCCTGGATTATGGACTATTTGACAGGTAGAACACTGCACGGTTATAGGCCAGTGAGTCAGACATGGTCAGAGGAGGAGCTGCACAGGGAACACTGTTGGTTCCTTTCCTGTTCGTTATGGTTTTGGGGTTGAAAAAGTAGTGCTTTTTAACAGTTTGTAAAGTAATAATTAATTTTTGTGGATATAAGGATTATTTTTGGATTATTTACAAAAAATATACCTTTTAAGTGAATGCACTGTTTAAACAAGTCTATATTGTTGAACTCTAAGGGAAAGCTACCATTATTTTTGATAGTGTGTATTTGAACAAGTTTGGTATATAGTTTTTGGTATATATTGTAAGAGAGAGGGCATGGAAGATATGTGAGAGAGCCATTCTAGCAGAAGATGAAAGTAACAGTGTCACCTACAAAATGAAAATGCACCCCAATGGAGACACATATTAGGAGGAAAGGCTGCGCAATGGCTCACACTTTTAAAGAATACTTTAGTTGTATTAAGAAGAAAGAACTCTTAATTTGCAAGGACATCCCTCTTGGTCGTACTGAGGCAAAGTTTGCAGTATGGATATTGAATTGAATCAAACAGGTTGTATGTTTTCTTCTGTTTTGACTTGTATTTGATACACCTAGTTTATCTGCAAATAAACTGAGCTTAAAATGAAAGAAAGTTTGGGCACTATCTCACTGAAGCTGCCTTGTTTACTGATGTCAGCAATTCTGCCTCAAGTGATGAGTGTTAATATAGCAAGATGTGTTTGTTCAGTGTAAACTCTTTCAGAGGTAGCAATCCAGGAGCTGGAGGATATAGGTAACCCAGCAGGAGCAGGCCCTACTGGCATCTATTAGAGTATTTCTTGTAAGCCTTTTGAGAGTAGACAGTCCCTGCTAGGCATATTTGTTCATAATTCATTCAATGGTACTAATATGGGAAAAGTCTGTGTTCTGTAACGCAGCAGAAACTGAAGGATACAGTCCTCTGGCCTTTGCAAAGGTATTCCAAGACAGTCTTCTTAAAGGTGGCGATTCGAGAGCTGAAGGATATAGATTTCTGGCCTCTGCTATACTTCAGAGGTTTAATGTGGATTTCTGACGTTAATAGTGGAGAGTGTACATGTACAACAAGGCTAGTAATTTAGACATTTCCAGGATTAACTTGTCCACCAATAAAAAAAAAGAACCTTGGGAGATAAAAGTGCCTTTTGTGAACATTTTTTCATGATAAAATAGTCGTGTCCATCTCAAACTTTTGGTACTCCACCAGGTTCTATGTTGATAAAGCAAAAGTGAGAAGTATCAGGATAAAGCAGAAGGGTAAGTGCAGGACTTTGGTTTAGGACAGAACCAGCTGCAGCTCAATGTGAGCAAGACAAAGGAGATGGTGGCAGATTTCAGAAGGTGCAAGGCCATTTCCTTTTCAATCACTACTGATGGAGGTGAGAACCTGGGGGGTGTATCTGGACAAAAGGCTAAATGGACTATCAACACTGGGGCTCTGCCCAAGATGGGCCTGTATAAAGAGGCTTGGGTTCTCTGGAATATGCAGCCCTCTGTTAACAGATATTTTTTCAAATCTGTTGTAGCAGATGTAGTCTTCGAATCAGCAGTCTACTGGTGCCGTAGTATTACTATACTGTAGGTGAGGTCATCAAACTCTGTCCCAGGAGTCCATTTAGATTCTTTGGAGGCAGTATGCAGGAAAAGAATACTTCATAAATTACTGGTCATCATCGACAGTGACACTCCCCGCATCCTGTACGCCATTCTGGATAAACAAAGAAGTGTCTTTAGCAACAAACTGATTCAAGTGTACTGCTGCAGACATATGAGGTCAGTTCCACAAGAAGCTATTGCACACTCTAATGAGTGCCCTACTGTTGGGGTGGTTTTGATCTTTCACTGTTGAATGGTATTGAGTTCTTGGTTATGCTTATACAGAGGTACACTTTTTTCTTTGCAATATTCTGTGTTTTATGATTACTACTACAATTTTTATCAGTTTCTTTCAGGATTATCTATCTCTCTGTCTCCTCCTTTAATTTCATATTGGTTTTTGTTTTTTATTTGCTTTTCATTGGTCTTTAAAATGTGAATAAAGCAAAAGCATTTGGCTTAACTTTAAGATAAACTGCTCAAAAGAATTAAAGCAAAACTTTGAAAACACATCAGATCTCAAAGGGAAAAAAATCATGCTGGATATCATGCTGATATGGACTGGGTAATGTGTTAGGAACAAAAGTATGCCACATCATTTGATGGAAATGAAAATGATCAACCTACAGAGAGCTGAATTCAAAGACACACTGAAAATCAAAGTGATAAAATGATGCAGCAGACTAGTCCATTTTCCCGAAATTTCATTGCAGCAACTCAAAATTGTACTCAGTAGTTTGTATTGCACCCATGGGCTTGTATGCATGCCTGAGAACGTCGGGGCATGCTCCCAATCAGACGACGAATGGTGTCCTGGGGGATCTCCTCCCAGATCTGGACCAGGACATCACTGAGCTCCTGCACAGTGTGAGGTGCAACCTGGCGGTGTTGGATGAACCAAAACATAATGTCCCAGAGGTGTTCTATTGGATTTAGGACAGGCGAGCGTGGGGGCCAGTCAATGGTATCACTTCCGTCATCCTAAAGGAACTGCCTGCATACTCTTGCCACATGAGGCCGGGCATTGTTGTGCACCAGGAGGAACCCAGGACCCACTGCACCAAAGGATTTCATCCTGATACCTAATGGTTGTCAAGGTGCCATTGTCTAGCCTGTAGAGGTCTGTGTGTCCCTCCATGGATATGCCTCCCCAGATCATCACTGACCCACCACCAAACCGGTCATGCTGAACGATGTTACACGCAGCATAACATTCTCCAAGGCTTCTCCAGACCCTTTCATGTCTATCACATGTGCTCAGGGTGAACCTGCTCTCATCTGTGAAAAATACAGGGCACCAGTGGTGGACCTGCCAATTCTGGTATTCTATGGCAAATGCCAATCGAGCTCCACGGTGCCGGGCAGTGAGCACAGGGCCCACTAGAGGATGTTGGGCCCTCAGGCCACCCTCATGAAGTCTCTTTCTGATTGTTTGGATAGAGACATTCACGCCAGTGGCCTGCCGGAGGTCATTTTGTAGGGCTCTGGCAGTGCTCATCCTGTTCCTCCTTGCCTAAAGGAGCAGATACTGGTCCTGCTGATGGGTTAAGGACCTTCTACGGCCCTGTCCAGCTATCCTAGAGTAACTACCTGTCTCCTGGAATCTCCTCCATGCCCTTGAGACTGTGCTGGGAGACACAGCAAACCTTCTGGCAATGGCACGTATTCATGTGCCATCCTGGAGAAGTTGGACTACCTGTGCAACCTCTGTGGGGTCCAGGTATCGCCTCATGCTACCAGTAGTGACACTGACTATAGCCAAATGCAAAACTAGTGAAAAAAAACAGTCAGAAAAGATGAGGAGAGAAAAATGTCAGTGGCCTCCACCTGTTAAACCATTCCTGTTTTGGGGGTCATCTCATTGTTGCCCCTCTAGTGCACCTGTTGTTAATTTCATTAACACCAAAGCAGCTGAAACTGATTAACAATCTCCTCTGTTACTTAACTGACCAGATCAATATCTCAGAGATTTCAATGACTTGATGCTATAATCTGATTAAAAAGTGTTCCTTTAATTTTTTGAGCAGTAAATGATCTCCATACCAACTAATATATCGTACTTGATAAAGGTTAACAGCTACAATCCTAAATTCTTCAAAATAATTATATATTGCTTATTGGTTATTGCCTCACATTCTAAAAGCAAAAACAGCATCTGAGCTTTATGTGCAGGAAGGCTTTTTGTAGTGTAAACTTTTAACCATAATATAATGATATATCTGTCGCACTCTTGCTTAGTTTTAGGATTCAGTAATAATAGATGCAACCCCTACAGCAATAAATGTAGCAAACGTAATTCCCCAAAATTTCAACTTAATGCACATACATACCCTCATATATTCTCACTAGCAAAATACCCACGTTTCGCAGCGCCGAAGTACTGCTTTAAAATTTTAAATAATAAACTGAGGGAAAATATACCAATAATTATTTGTTAAGGATCTCTTTGTATACCATGTTGTCAGTTCGCCCCTCTGGTTGTAATATGACCAAGCTGTGCGCTGAGCTTACTCTTGAGCATGTAACGTATAGTTGGCCATGTGAAAAGCAAATCAAGAATGGCAAGACCACGTCAGCTGCAGAGCTCAGCTCGGAGTGAAATGAAGTGAATGAAATGAGGTGAATGGGAGGGGAGATGATCACGTGACTCCCCCCCCCCTTAACTCTCCATCCCTCCACAAACACACAAAGACAGTCTCTCGAATCCCAACTCTCCTTTCACACACCGCATCTACTAAACACTAAGAAACACTAAGTAGAAACACTAAAGGAAAAAATACTATTCAGTAAGCACCACGTCTACTAAACAGTACTTCAGTAAAGGAGAAAGGACTAAACACTAAGGAAAAAGAACGGCAAGACCGCATCAGTTGCGGAGCTCAGCTCGGAGCGAAATGAAGTGAATGAAATGAGGTGAATGGGAGGGGAGATGATCACATGACTCCAACACCCGCCTTAACTCTCCATCCCTCCACAAACACACAAACACAGTCTCTCGGATCCCAACTCTCCTTTATATATATAGATTTTAAAAAAAAGATAATTAACATAAAAACCAAATATCTTGTGTTTGGAATATAACAGAAAGCCCAAACAAAGTTGGTGAGGGCACAAAGTGCACTAAATGGCTTTCCACACTGAGGTGAAGACTAGGGCTATGCCACAAGTTTCACTATTTTGACTGAATGCTTTTCATGTTACAAAAATATTTCTAATATAGTGATTTTTTGGGATAAATTGCAAACTCCTGCTTTTTTTTACAAACTAATACTCCTTTGCAAGTCTTTAAATAAAATAACATTATTTTTCAGGCACAATCTTAATAAAATGTACTGGAGATGAAATGTTAAATGAGTCAAAATAATTTATTTACACAATCATATGTAAGTTCCCTTTAATTGCATATTCTTGCTGTACTATGGCCGTATAAAGGTCTTTGAGATTAATATTTAAAAAAAATGGCAAAGTCAAAATTATCAAAATAAGCTTGCAAAACAAACTTTTAAGGTGTAAACGTGACCATTGAATAATAAAGAACTACAATGATTGGAGGTTACAGTTGGCTGGCTAACAGAATTTGCATTGTGCCTGATGAAGGTGACCATTGTGTTCACTGGTAACTTGACCTGTATTCGCCGATACAAGGCTAAGACATGGCCAATTTGGCTTAGTATTCCAAATTCCGGAATGCATTCTGCATTTCTTCATACAGTGCAGCATAGTCTGCCTTGATCTTCGCCTCACCATCTTTTATTGGGTCCTGTGAAAGAATGGCATGTTAACAATCAGTAATACAATTAACAGAAAGTAGATGCAGCTAGGAGTCATAACTAAACTGTGCTTGGGTCTTTGCAGTTCATTTTGTCCCCCAACTTCATCAGCATTTTTTCCTTGATTTTTCTTCATTTATTTAGGCCTTTCCTCCATTAAAAATGGCCTTTTCCTTTTCACACTGACATTTACTGTATATCCTGCCACCACTTCCATTTGCCTCTCTTGTCCTCCAGTTTCATCTTTCATTCCCAGCCTTCAACATCACTTGCATCTATTTACCTTAAACTTCATGGAGCTTAGCTTGTACAGAATATCACCCATTGTCTCTCGGATGAGAGCCCAAGTGACCTTGACTTCTGAATGTGATGTCGACTCCACTGCATGCCGTGCCATGTCATTAAAGCCTACTATATTCTGCAGCATTCCAACAGTTTTGTAGAAGGGGCAAAACCTGGAAGAGGAGAATAGGGGAATGGGCTATTATAGCATAACTGTGAGAGTTAACTGGTATATAATACCCCTTATGAATACAAACTGGAAGCAGTTACACTGAGGTAACATTATCATGTAGTCTACATCAAGAGCCCTGGGAGACTAGTGTGTATGTTTATCATATTGTGCCTCCATTTAGGGCATGTACAACTGCAAAACTGAAAACTAGTATGAGTTAGAGGGTCAGTGCATCCTTCATGGTGAAAAGTGCCAGGCAATCGCTTGGTCATTATTTGGGCAGATGCCAAGTTTGAGAAGCATGTTACTATGATAAAAGATAAACAGTTGGGTGCTATTTAGGTTTGTGTCACAAAGATGATACATTAATCCTAACAAATTTCAAGTAATACATGTGACTGTACCGTATTTAGGGATTAATATAAAACCAGAGCTGCTATAGGTTTATTGAAAACATGCACAAATGAAAAGGCCAATGGAAGTTGAGACTTGTTTATCATTCAATGATGTGCTATATTCAAAGAGGAATAAAAGTAATTCAGCTGCACATCATTAATACTCTTTGATATGTATAAACATTGCTTATTTATTTTTTAATTTTCCAAATCCACTTAGTCTAGGTCTGTTTTACGGAAAGCCAATCAAGATGGTCTTTTTTTTCTCAAAGCATACTAATTTATCACAATTAAAAACATATTTTTTTACAACAAATTCACAATATAAATATTTTACAGCTGAGACCTATATGCCATTGATATAGATATCTTTCCTGTTTTACTGGAATAAAGGAAGCACAATTTAAGCAATTCTTGTATCAGTTTATTGGACAGGCAGGTTCTGTCAAGAACTTCTAAGTGAGGACTGAAGCACATAACAAAATACAAGATGGTTCTGGAAGCAGTCTGAGGAGCCTGCTCACCTGAACACTGGGTAAGATGGAGCAATCACCTTGACATAACTGAGCTATTTTTTCCGAGTTATGACACTTGAATTGTTGAAATGCCTAATTTGAAGGTCTGGTATTACCTTGTTGCATGTTCTATGACACAAATTGTTATAATAAAATACTAATAAAGTCACCTGTTATTCTTCTAGTTTATTTTTATTTCTGCTTTTACCAAGTTTATTGTATATGTAAGTGATGTAAAAAGATAAAGAAAAACTGATGGCCTGGCCCTTTCTTGGTGAACCAGAAAGATATTACTAGACATAAAACCTGCCACCAGGATACCTGTCATATAGTGTATATCCATTTTGTTGTAAGAAGTCATCCTTTATAAGTTTGGCCACCTCCAGGGTTATCTTATCTGCTTCTGCCAGTGAAGCCTGCATAAATAAATTTGCAAAGTGAAAAGATTAGTTAGATTTTCTCACCTAAAAGTGTAATGGGATGGAGGAAAGGGTTTGTGCCAAATGAGTGGTGAGACAAACATTGTATTTTCCATTTTACAGAAAATGGCAAAGACTAACGAACTCTGAAGTCAACCAAAATATACACTTTCTAATGATTCATTAACCATGGAAGTATCAGCAGAATATGGTGGCATATACACAGGTTTAAATGGAAGCATGTTAGACAGAGAGCTGGT
This sequence comes from Erpetoichthys calabaricus, assembly GCF_900747795.2. NCBI lineage: Eukaryota > Metazoa > Chordata > Cladistia > Polypteriformes > Polypteridae > Erpetoichthys > Erpetoichthys calabaricus. Next base: position 85,545,456 of record NC_041404.2, read on the forward strand.
GGTTCCTCTTGTCACTCGCACCTCATTATCAACTGATGGCTGGTTAAGAAAACACACAACAGTTTAAATATAAACATGTCTGTTTAAAACTAAAACAGGCAAGTATGGATTCTGAATCGTAACAAATGAGTTAACTGAAACTAAGCCAAAAACATATTGCTTTAGTAGTAAATAAATGGATTCTAATTAAACATTTGGTTACAGAAAACACCTGCAGCCACTGTAGACCTCCAGAACCCCTGATCTAAAGTAACTGCATTTTGTTTTTCTGATCAGTCCTTGTCCTTTCAATGCACAGAATTAACATTAAGCACAAAAATCACTGACAATATTTCATACAATCCAAAACTGGACTGATTTATTATGACAATCTAGTTCATTGTACTGTTTTGTTTCATAAGTAAAGCAAAGTTGCCTGACTGGTGAGACTTTGCAGGATGCCTTCAACACTCACTTAAGCAGTGGATTGCACCCAGGTAGGCTGTCAGGGTACAGGAGACAAAGAGCTGCACACAGTAGAGGAATTAGCTGCATCCCAAAGTGTGGCAAAAACTTTACATTGGCGTCCATAATGCAACTTTCTTCAGCCTATGTGGTTTTTAAAGATATTGGCAATGCTTCATTTTCATTCTTAGCAACTTAGCCTATTTGAATACTAGTTCTTGTCAAAAGTGTGTGTAAATACTCCACAGAAAATATGTTAATTAGAAGTGCAAAGTAACCACAAAGAGAGAGCTAGTGTTTGACTCCTTCAAAAATCTAAGGTTTTGAAGTGAAAAAATATAATATAGATTATAAAAATATGCTGACATACAATTTGTAACATTAACAGGTCAAACACACACCTGATTTCTAAAGTTTATGCATTGATTTATTTAATTTTCTATTATGCTCACCAAGACCAAATATCAGAGGCACACTCCCTTCATGAATTTCATTAAAATGAACCATGTTTTTCAGATTTATTTGCAAACACACCTTGCCAACAAGCTGCACAATCTCTGCTAGGTCTTCTTCCTCCTGCAGGATTTCTTTAGCCCGGGTCCGAAGTGGTGGGAACTCTGGGTGATGCTGATCGTAGTAATCATCTAGAGCTCGAGTGTACTTACTGTAGCTAATAAGCCAGTTGAGAGATGGGAAATGCTTACGCTGGGCCAATTTTTTATCAAGTCCCCAAAATACCTGAGAAGGTATGAAAAGAAGAAACGAGAAGAAAAGTTGAATGTAACCATTGGAAAGAGAGAATCAGCTCTGTTATTCTGCAAGGCTGGGTAATGTTGCTGTTGATAACATACACTATTGAATGCTGTATTCTTTAAAATCTTTGCATATGCATAAGTTAAATTAATATTTCATATTTATGTGACATTTTTTATTAATATTTTCATAAGTCCACAACGAATTTGGAGATGTAAATCACAGTCAGACCATTTCTAGTTTGGCACTAATGCATTAAAGGCAACGAAAGGAGCCAAAGAAAGGTTACCTGCACTATCCCCAAAGTAGCTGATGTGACAGGGTCTGAAAAGTCTCCTCCAGGTGGAGACACCCTAAAAAAATTGTAAAAACATATAAATACTTTAAATATTAGTTCACTACTGGTAAATGGGGTGACAGAACAAATCAATTTAGGAAAGCTGCAGCAACATGTTGCCCAGTGTCTTCAGCATTTTGACTCAAACAACAAGTACACCCCATGGATAACATTGATTTTTTCAAAATATATGAATAGACAAACAGTATATCATCATGCAAACACTGTCTGAAGATAAAGGAGGTATAAACGAATAAAAACACATAGAAAATTTGCCTATTCAATCAGTTATTCAAAAAAAATATCAATGGATGAAATGATCTACTGGGGAAAATTTAAGTAGCCCCTTGGCCTCATAAGCTGATTTTGCCCCATTTAGCAGAAATTACTTAGATAATACTTAGATATTTTGCATAACTGCCCACCATTCTCTGACATGGACCTGGTGAAATTTTTGACCACTCCTTGATGCCATATTCCTTCAGCTACAAAGTGTTTGCGGGTTTTCTTGCATACACTGCCTGTTTCAAATCCCCCCAACATTTCAATAGGATTCACATTCGGGCTTTGACTAGGGCAGTTCATAACTGTCAGTTTCTTCTTTTTGAGCAATGCCTTGGTGGATTAGGTACTGTGATTTGGATTGTTATCATGTTGAAAGGCCCATTACCATTTCAGCTTCAGCTTCCAGACAGAAGGTCTCACATTCTCCTCATGGGTGCCAGCTCATCACTAATACTGTGCCACCGTGTCCCCATGTTTAATACATGCTTTAATTCTTATCATTATGAAAATGATATTGAGTATACAACTTAATATTTAAATAGTTCAGAAAGCTGTAATATCAGAATGTAATGTATTCTGTGTTCTGTCGGTGGAAGAGAAAGCCCATTTAAGAAGCATGTAGTGATTCACACACATAAAGAAAATAGAAAAACACATAGACTACAAAGCATTTAATGTGCTACTTTAGCTACGATGGGATCTGAGAAACTAGTAAATTAAATGATTTTGAGATTAAGTTTATGACGTTCTACTTTAAAGACAAAATAAACTATGTGATTAAAGTGGAAATTTCAAGATTAAAGTTGACATTTGGGCATTTTTTTCAACTGTGTCCCTATTTTGTTTTTCTTTTCTCTGTACCCTAATGTGCTTCCATATGACACTCAGACAGTGGACTACGACTCGCCTTTTCACGGCGACTTTTATATCTGACCACTTCTTATTTATTTCGGGCACTTCGCGACTTTCTGAATTTGAACTTTCGAGTTTCTCCATCACTCTGTTATTCAATCAACTTCCTTTTGTTGTTTATATCACTGCTTAAACCAACAAATAGTACATTTACCCTTGCCTTTACTTGGTATTTGCTGAAGTTCTTCTTTTTCCTCTGTGCTTTTGCCATTGTCTTTTCACAGAAAGTAAAACATAAGGGACTATTTATATTAATTTGCATATTCAAAGAGGCATAATTCTGGGAGGAGTCTGGGTGGGGCAGCAGGCGCATGCACGACCGTTACTTTTCACGCTGACTGGGATTTATGTAGCAGAAGAACGTGGAAGTTGACGTATGCTCAGATTTATGCATCTGGATTTTTTTGTTTGTATACACATTTCCATTTTTGTCCGTACGCCATGTTTTAGTGTGAATTCTGCCCTCAGAGTTATGCATCAGGCCCCTGGTCTGTGTCTTCAATGGCAAACTGCAGTCTTGCTCTAATGTTCTTTTTGGACAGCAAAAGCTTTTTTACTGGCACACCTCATATGCAAATCAAATGTGTGCAATCTCTCTGTACACTTTGTCACCAACTTTTTCAAAAGTTACCTTCAGATCCTGCAATGGAATTTTGGTGTTCTTGGATACTTCTTTTAGTTTAAAATGATCAGCTCTTAGACTAAATTTGCTGGGCTGGCCAGTCCTGGACAAATTAGCAGTCATTTGAAATCTGCGCCACTTGTAGATGATTTTCATTACAGTAGAATGATTGATTCCAGATAATTTTGTGGTCTTTTTAAATCCCTTGCCAGACTCATAGACATCCACAACCTTCCTTCTGAGGGCTTTACAGAACTCTTTTGATCTTGATATGGTGACACCACAAATGTTAATAGCAAAGAGAACACAAGATCCCGATATCTGTGGTTTAAATGAGACATATTCCTGTCTAAATGAGACAGATACCTGTATAATCACTAAGAAGGTTTGAATCATTGGTGTCTAATCTGAAACACCTGATTCTAATTTTATATATTTGAAGTGGAGATAAATCAGTCAGTCATTTTTTTAACATGCTTACTCTTGAACAGGGTTGCGGGGTGCTGCTGGAGCCTATCCCAGCTAGCATAGGGTGCAAGGCTACCACAGGTGGAAATAAATATAATGGTATAATTTTTTTCACATGAAAAAGCTTTATTTTCGTTCATTTAGATTATGAGAATGAATATACCATTTCAATATTATCAAGTATATCACCTTTTTTATTTTGTTTGCATGAAGATCTAATGTTTTCCTGCTCAAATATGCTGAAAAAGTCAATAACTTCCATAAGGTGTACTTACTTTTTCACATGACTGTAATAAAAAGGTTAAGAACTACTGCTACCTGTTTTCAGAGACAGTTGATAGTAGTCTTCAGGAAACATTAAAGGCAAAAAGGAGTTCATACATAAGATCAAAAATACACACAATAAATCAAACCATAAAAGGACATCAAAGTGCCCAATTTATCAGTGAACTGTGTCACACATGTGTGCATGGGAGGCAGTCTAAGAGCTTAACTTGGAGTAAGATGCAGAGCCAGGGGTTGATGAATGGTACTAATGCCTTTTCTTCTTCTTCCACAGAACACCAGAAGGAAAACTTAACTAAGACTCTGCCTACTTCTGCTACTATAGCACACCCTCTTGCAAACCTCACTGAGATCCCACCCCTTCCTGCCCTTCACCTATTAAACCCAAGCCTTCCCTCTCCTAGTCCCGAGGCTTTGGAAAACATCTTGTATCACCCCAGTCCCAAAGGTATCACGTCCTAGTGAGCTGAACGACTTCCGGCCTGTCGCTCTGACGTCACATGTGATGAAGACCATGGAGCGGCTGCTGCATCAACCCCTTTGGCCACAGGTACGCCATGCCCTCAACCCTCTGCAGTTCGCATACCAGGAGAAGGTGGGAGCGGAGGATGCCATCATCTATATGCTACACCGATCATTCTCCCACTTGGACAGAGGCAGTGGTGCTGTAAGAATTATGTTTCTAGACTTCTCTAGCGCCTTCAACACCATCCAACCTCTGCTCCTTAGGGACAAGCTGACAGAGATGGGAGTAGATTCATACCTAGTGGCATGGACCGTGGACTGTCTTACAAACAGACCTCAGTATGTGCGTCTTGGGAACTGCAGGTCTGACGTTGTGGTCAGAAACACAGGAGCGCCGCAGGGGACTGTACTTTCTCCGGTCCTGTTCAGCCTATATACATCGGACTTCCAATACAACTCGGAGTCCTGCCACGTGCAAAAGTTCGCTGACGACACTGCTATTGTGGGCTGCATCAGGAGTGGGCAGGAGGAGGAGTATAGAAACCTCATCAAGGACTTTGTTAAATGGTGCAACTCAAACCACCTACACCTGAACACCAGCAAAACCAAGGAGCTGGTAGTGGATTTTAGGAGGCCCAGGCCCCTCTTGGACCCCGTGATCATCAGAGGTGACTGTTGCAGAGGGTACAGACCTATAAATACCTGGGAGTGCAGCTGGATGATCAATTGGACTAGACTGCCAATACTGATTCTCTGTGCAAGAGAGGACAGAGCCGGCTATACTTCCTTAGAAGACTGGCGTCCTTCAACATCTGCAATAAGATCTATCTATCTATCTATCTATCTATCTATCTATCTATCTATCTATCTATCTATCTATCTATCTATCTATCTATCTATCTATCTATCTATCTATCTATCTATCTATCTATCTATCTATCTATCTATCTATCTATCTATCTATCTATCTATCTATCTATCCTAGTCAGTCCTATCATGACTCAGTCATTTATGAATACTCTGTATATTGTCGGTGGTGCTTATAATATATGGGGTGGATTCCCCAAATCTTCATAATTGTTTTCTTCTCTGTTTTGTTCACAACTGTTACATGGAGGTACAGCCGTATAAAGAGTAAAATGGCTAAAAAGTTTGAAAAGTCAGCTATTTAGTGTTTTTTATCTTTTTCAGAAATATATTTTTTTCAATGTATACGGAAAATGATTACTATTTCCAAATAAATACAAAAATCTCCTTGAGCCACAACAAATATCTTTGTAATTTTTGTGATTTGTATCATACTTTTTGTGGCCTGTGCCTAATGTGACCATTAGCAAGGCTCTTGTTATTGAAACTTTCATCTGTTGTTTAGCAATAGGACTTGTAGTATCTGACACTTGCTTGTTAATTACAGGTAACATTTCAAGTAACCTTTATCCACTCTCCACCACTTGTTCATAGAGTTACATTCCACTCTCTGATTCCAGCAGATCATTTACTGTATGTTCTTTAAATTCTCATAGTCCTGACTTCAGCTTTGTTCCTCCACTTTTCTTTACCTAGCCCTTGTATTTTTGCTTGATTCATATTATTAAGTCTTACTCCCTGTGTGACCAAAGTTGCCTCTCTCTTGGTACCATTCAAAAAATCCTACATTACTCAAAGTTATCTTTGTCCACATAAGTTTATTTTCCAATGTACCATCTTAGTGGTTCAGTAATTTAGGCCCCACTGTGTCTGCAGGTTTTCATTCCAACCAACTTCAACATTTAATTGGACTCCTATATTAATTAAACAAGCTTCATTTAACTGTTTTTGTATCAGTCCTGAAATTGCAAAACCAGGCTTGCTAATTTGTTGGAGTAAAATGAGAATAAATTGTTTTTTTTTATCTTGATCTTAACATTTTCATCATCATCTTCATCATTGTGGTTGTCATTCGTCTTTCCTGGTGTTCTGGTTATTTAATCAATTAATCCATTTGCTACTCCCTTGTGCCCTATGCTTGCTGTGATAGGCTCCAACCCCTGTTACCCTGCTCAGATTTAAACGGGTCTAGTAAATGGTATGGTACATAATTTTTTGTTAAACATACTAGTGGATGTGACAGTGAAGTAGCTGGAGCCTTTCTGCTTTCAGAATCAGTTGTCCTGTCTCTACTCCACTCCTTGTTAACTGTCATAATTAGAACAACATTTAAGAGAGAAAATCTGCAGAAAAAGGGTATCTTAATAAGCAAATGACAAAAAAGAGTCAAGCATTTAAAGATATAGCAAAACTACAAATATTTCTGTACTTCTTATGAATCTCACATTTCTGGTCTTTCCTGAACACAAAAGAAAAGAAGAATAAAAATAAAAAAGACTGACTAATTGAAAAACAAGAGTAATTAGAGGTAAAATAACCTGAAGCCACAGTGAATCCAAAGACTGAACTTGAGAATTGCTGTACTACTGTAATGCTCAACAGACAGTATGCTTGAGTGTAATTAAAGAGAACAGTTTGGCCCAACATAAGTTCAGGCTATTCTGAACGGATCCTTAGAAGGCAAAAGAAATGTAGGTAAAGTTATTTTTTAGGTACTTCTGGATCAGAGTTAATTGTTGTGATAGAAGTCCACAATTTATGTCCAAAAACAGTGAAACCATATATGAATGAATGTGAATAATATCCAGTAAATGCTTCAAAAGTTACTACAGTTGACCTTGATGTAAGTGTGACTGTTTTGTGAGGTTTTTGTATATGAGATATTTAAGATGTAGGAAACTCCTCAATCGTGGTTAAACTAGGAGTAGTCTTTCTGAGAAGGTGTTGTTGTAGGAACACCTACAGAATTTGTAACTAGTGTGCATCCAACAGTTTAGCTAGGAGGAATTACATAATGGGGTGTTCCTGGTTTACTACTGTATGCATGTATTCATCTGCTATTTTGCATCCTTTTCTTACTGTATGTTTAGCAAATAACATTATTCAGAAGTCACCCTTGAAGGAAGAAACATTGCCATGGTTCTCTTACTCTTAGCCTTGAACCTGCCAACTAACCACAGTGCTGTAGCTTAGCAGTAAAATATACTTCCTTAACGTCTCCATGATCAATCTTAGTGCCCTGTCTTAGTCCCTGGACACAGAATATTCTTTTGTTTTCTGACTTTAGCTTTGCTTTTCAAGTCTGTGTTGCCTAGCTGTCGTGTTCATTTTTGCTCACATGTATGCCAGCGCCTACACAATCAGTCCTTGCCATTTACATATTACCTGATGGTATTTTTAATTCAAGTGATGCTGTTCGAAATTTGCATTTTGACAGCATTTTTCTGGATATAGCAATGTAATGTCATAGACCAGTGAAGTCAGCATATTACAAAAATGCAAGCATTTGTCAGATTTTGCAAATTGGTTCTCATACCGAGCTTAAATAATGGCTGGGTACAATAAAAAGACAAATCAACATAATAGATGTGTGTACCCATCATACTTAACACTGACATAGCTTTATTCTTTTCTTTTCTAAACCTCATGTTTTCCAATACACATTCACAGGGAGGCATATCCTTTATATTCAACACTGGAAACTTTACTTGTCTGAATATGTATCAAAAAGAGGTTATAATCGTTCAACATTTACTGTAAACTTCACTCAATGAAATGTGTTCAAATGGTAATGAGATTTATTTTGACCAGATGCATGTTTCCTGTCTTGAACTGAATGCTCGAGTAGAATTGACAGTTTATTCTTGTCTTTTTACATGTTGTGTGAAAGTCTTTCTTGAAAATGCTGCATCAGCTAGAAGCAGACAAGTGAAAGAAAAAAAATGTATTTTTCAATCCTAGCACTGGATAATAGGCATTGATACCTGCAAAGTATTTCATCCAATCAAAAATATTAGTAAATTTAAAAGTCTCTCCATATCTTCAAATTATATCATCTTCCAGTACAACGTGATGTTTTGCCCATTAATCATATTGTCACTTTCTGCTGGATATACTTTGTATTGTAACTGGGTACAGTTTGGAAAAACATTGAATTTACTATGAAGAAAAAGAATTATGTTCAGCTACTTACGCTCCAACAATGCTGACACTACCTTCTCGGTCGGGTGACCCCAAACATCTTACTCTTCCAGAACGTTCATAGAAGGATGCCAGTCGGGCCCCAAGATAAGCTGGATAACCACTATCTAAAAGGATGTTGAAACAGAGAAGAGGTGAGACTAAAGTCCCAAGCATCTAAGGTTTCAATGAAAAATGAGAACAAATGTTAGGCCGATGAATTTAAGCAGGCTTGACAATGACAGAAACTGTGTCTGATAAAGTAGTTTTCAGTGCAGAGATGGGTTTAAAGTTTGCCAAGCAGAAAAACAAACAACAAAAACATACGGTACCTGCTGGCATTTCTGCCAGTCTTCCAGAAATCTCCCTAAGTGCCTCTGCCCAACGGGAAGTTGAATCGGCCATCATTGACACGTTGTAGCCCATGTCCCGGAAATACTCTGACAGAGTGATGCCTACATGGTACAAAGGTGGGAAGAACATACAACACATTTTCACAAGTGGAAGAGGAGCAGCATTTCAACTAGATCCATTTCTGATCCGTTAGATAAAGTCAATGGAAATGCTTAATTCTGAGAAGAGCACCAATCATCAACTGGCTGCAAGACAGATGTCAGTGTTGTAACTGAGAAAACCATTTTATTATCTTCCATTTTATTTTGATTATAATTGCCATAATAAGTTGTTCCTTCCATTCTAATTCAACAAGATTACTACAAACTCCAATGGGGTGCTTAATATTTTTAATATAATCAGTACCTCTTCATTTCAAGGTATTGTCCCTGATTCAAAGAGGAAGCAAATCCTTGCTTAAACAATTAAATCTAGATGGTAATGTTCTTGAACAGCAAAGGTTTCATACCATTTTCTTTTTTCTCATATCTTAGAAAAAAACTATAGTTATTACAATTTAAGAATTACATAAATATTCCATGTTTGTTAAAAAATATACTTTCTTTTTACCCTTATCATAACATAGAAACAACTATGTTATATTTTACTGGACTTTTGATTTTTTCATACAAGAGGGGAAGATAAATGACTTGTTGGTCAATTAACAGTCATGACATTTTCTGGTCCATGAACAGAAAAGTAATTTATGATTAGTTGGGTGGTCACTCTTAAAAACCTCCAGTTCGCAAAGGTAGATATGGTGTAATTTTGAGAATTGTAATTTTGGACTACACCACACTAGCAGGTTTCAGCAGTGTAGTCAAAATGTTTGGCCAAATGGGTTATTTTCCCATCAAAGTAGTGACTAATTTGAGTAAGCTTCTATTTTTGCATTGTTTTACAGAGCTGTGTGCTTTTTTTGTGGGATGAATCGTCAGTGATAATAATCGGTTTCAAATGCAGTAGTTTGCATAAGGGACTTGCACTTTTGCTGGTAAAATTTTTAAAGCTCTGGTCCCAGCTAAATTGTCATTCGGACCAAGTACAGCCGTGCCTCATACTTCAAACTTAATTAGTTTCAGGAGGCCATCTGAACTCTAAATTGTTTGAAATCTGAATCAATTTTCGCCATTAGAAATAATGGAAATTGAATTACTCCATTCCCAGACCCTAAACAATACCCATTTCAATATACTTAAACCACAAATAAATATAATTTAAGGTAAAAATAACACAACTAAATGCCCTAAATAATAAATTAAATCTTGAAAACAATAAATAAAATATGTAAATACTATATAATAAAATGAAAGTTGCATTTACTGTACCTTAGTGAATAGTGGTGATATCCTGTGTGGATGCCATGATTAATAGATAGGGGTTATATATATAACCATACACACCAAAAACAAAGCAAAAAAAGCACTGAAAACACATGAGCGTAACATAAGAGAAGGCTTTCACAGTGAGAGCGAGAGATGACTTGGGCGCACAATAGATGAGCAATCTGTTGCTGCATTTTTTCAATGTGTGCAGTTTGGACATAGAAGCATCATTCGAACTCCAGATCAAATTTCTCTCGAATTTAGAGTTCAAACTATGGAACGTTCTAAGTTAGAATTCTCTGAAGTACAAGGCACTACTAATACTATATTCTTAAACACAGTCCTAGCTATGAAAGGAATCAAAAGTATTACTTAAGTCTATACATTTAATGAGATTTTTTTCAAATATAACTGCAGTAACATATTCAGAAGATGCAATCTCTCTCAATATAAAAGAAAATCCTGGAATAGAAAGCAAATGCAAGGCTACGATACGTGATCCTCTCGGAAGACAATTTAAAGACCTGCGAGACCAAAGACACTTGCCATGGTGCAAGACACGCCCTACTTACAAGATAAGACCACGGGCAGAAAAAAAAATCAGTAGTGTAAAGGCAGTCACGCAGCACACACAGCTCCATGGCTCTCAGTGCATATAAAGTGTATAAGGTCAATACAGTAGAAATGAAATGAATAGGGTAGAAATGAAATGTCGATGACTAAACGAAGACGAAAGAAAAGTGCGGAGAAAGTGATAATCAGCCCAGAACAAGTGGAATTGAAAACAAAGCACATCCAATAGGGCTCAGAATTAAAAGATTAGAACTTCATAAACGGGAGCAGTGTTATATATCCTGCAAGAAAGCGATTTAACTACGCCCGGGCTGGAAATAATGGACAATTATTGTTTTTACAACGTCACGCGAGATAAGTCAGTGAGCCATCATTTAAAACAAGTCCACAGACCTCTAACTAAGCAGTTGTTAAACCTTTAAAGTAAAAAGTGCAACTAATGAAACTGAAACAATTCCAACGAAAAAAAAACTTTTAGAATTGTATATCCGATTAACCAAACAGCGGCACGGTGGTGCAGTGGGTAGCGCTGCTGCCTCGCAGTTAGGAGACCTGGGTTCACTTTCCTGGTCCTCCCTGCGTGGAGTGTGCATGTTCTCCCCGTGTCTGCATGGCTTTCCTCAAAATGCTTCTTCTCACAGTCCAAAAACATGCAGGTTGGGTGGATTGACGATTCTAAATTGTCCCTAGTGTGTGCTTGGTGTGTGTGCAAGCCCTGCGATTGGCTAGTGCCCTGCCCCGGGTTTGTTTCCTGCATTGCTCACTGTGTTGGCTGGGATTGGCACCAGTAGACCCCAGTGAGCCTGTAGTTAGGATATAGCAGGTTGGATGATGGATGGATGGATTAAGCAAAGACAGGGGTTGGCAAGCGAAGCGAGCAGGGGGCAGAGCCCCCTAGTCTCATATATATTTGAATGTTACATCCATCCATCCAATCATTTTCCAACCCGCTGAATCCGAACACAGGGTCATGGGGGTCTGCTGGAGCCAATCCCAGCCAACACAGGGCACAAGGCAGGAACCAATCCCGGGCAGGGTGCCAACCCACCGCAGTGAATGTTACAGTATTACTTATATACTGTAAATGCAATGTGAGCAAAAAATGAAGAGCAGAGGTAATTACAAATCTAGAAGCAAGAATAAAACACATAGTTGTAGCCTACCGCTTGTGTCTCCATCACCACCATGTTTGTGGAGATAATATCATTGGTGGTAAACTATTTTCACGCAATTTTAAATCTGCATCTTCTGGCACTCATATTTTCTATTTAAACAAAATTAAAAGAGGACAAAACTATGATAGTATGTATAAATAATAAGAACATTCATCCTTCACACTGTCTCTCCCTGTAATCACCCATAGAAAAGATTCTCTCCACTACCATTTGCACAAAGAAGATCTTGATGGGATCCACTCCCATACACAGCAGTTCATTGTCGAAATGCTTATGAGATAAAGGGGATTATCAGAGAAGGACTTGAACAGAAAATTTCACTATATGCAGATTATATAGTACTATGGCAGGATCTAATTAATAACATTTTAGAATAAGCATTTAAATTGAGGAAGCAGATTCTCTTCCCCTTTTTATTCTATTTATTTACTTACTTATCTTTACTACTATTAAAGTTTCACTATGTTGTCCTAGCTCTCTTTCTCATGGGTGGGGGTCGACTTGACTTGAACCTAGTGTTGTAAAAATTGGACTTGCTTGTATGGAATGTTGTTTGATTTTAATAAATTCAATAAAATGTTAAAAAAATAAATAAATATGGCTGCTCCATTGTTAAACGATGTGCCATAGTGAGATTTCTTTGGGCAGAGGGAGTGAAATTTGTTGAAATAAACTAATGGATGCTGGATCAGTACAGAAGTGAAAAAAGCATGACTAAACGAAAAGTTTATGAATGGATAGAAAGGTTTAAAGTGGGAAGAGCAATTCTAACTAACGAAGCTGGTCAGTTTGACCATCAAAATCGCACACACAAGCCCTCATTTACATGCTGAATACTTTTGTCAGAGAAAACTAACGGATTATGATGTCCGGTGGTGCTGCACATTTGAAAGGTCAGCTATAGATCTGCGCATGCCATTGTGTATGATGACTTGGGGTAATGCGAAGTTTGTGCAAGATAGGTAACCAAAGAGCTTACTGATCTGGGGGCGCTGCACAGGGTCCTTCAGTAAGCTAGCTACGCCACTGTGCAACAGTGTGTCGCGGTATGTGAACCAATTAAAAAGATATGAGTGTTTTGGAGCAGATTTTCACTGGAAATGAGACAAGCATGAGACAAAGCATATAGTGGAAACACCTGCCTTCTCCAGTAAAGAAGACATTCAAATGATGGCCTTCCACCAAGAAAATCATGATGGCCTTCTTTTAGGACATCAAGGGTCCTATTCTGGCATATTTTTAATAACACAGGTAATCAGTAACCAGTGCAACATACTGTGCTATGCTTAGAGAGAAACTGAAACCTGCAATTTGCAGCAAAAGAAGAGGAATGCTAAAATAGACAGTCTTGCTGCTCCATGACAACCCACATTTCAATGCAGCAGCCACAATGGTCAAGGAAAAGCAATAGCTGCTGTTTGAATGTTTTCCACATCCCTCTTACAGCCCTGATCTAACACCATGGGACTATCACATCTTTGGTCAACTTTAAAAGGCTCTATGTGATTGCAGGTTCACCTCTGATAATGAAGCTAAGAAAGTGGTGCAGACATGGATTTGGGAGCAGCCAAAAAGCTTCTTCTGCCAAGAATGAGGAAGTTAGTGGAATGATACAAGAAGTGCATCGACTACATGTAGAAGTGATATAACTGTTATGTCCATATGCTCACAGTACTAGTATTAAAGGGTAAGTTGCTTTTACTTTTTGATTCTCCCTTTTATTAAGCAAAGTTCTCTTTTGTGTTTCTGGAGTTTTGTGGGAAATTATCTATTTCCCTGTTGATGTACTCACTGAGAATGTAACAAATATTTGTCTACCTATTTGCCTATGAATATATTATTTTATGCTTCTGATAGAAATACACTATTAATAGGTTAGTCATATGACAATTAGGTGTACCCAACATCTAATATTCATGGAAAGGACAATTAATACACATTCAGGGAAAGTAACAACTTACTGAAACATATTAAATCTAGCTTTAAACAGTATAAAAACAGATAGCTTTGACAGCAAAAAAGCACTACAGTAAGCATGCTGATGCCCACTTTTGTGTTTCTTTACTATAGACAGTTAATCTATCTGTTATTTTAGATCATGACTCCTTGTATCAGTCCAGTGTTTTACAAAGTTTGCACAAGAAATCAAATAGTTACCTACAGTATATATGTGAAATGAAGTTTGACGGAAACTGACAAGTGATGATTTAGGATTTAAGAAAAATATATAACTATCTAGGAATTTGCAAATATTTTTTATATGTACAATAGTACATTTTTTTCTGGATTCTCAGTAGGCTATCCATTCAGTCCATGTCATGTAAAGGTGGCATTGCTTCTTGTCACTAGTCACTGTACTTTCTTTTCAACTATCCATTGCTCTTCTATCAGCTACAGGCACACTGGGGAGGAAGATTTATGATTATTTTATAAAGATCAATGTTTGGGAACAGTTTCTCTTACAAAAAGTCTACTGTACATTGATTGGGCAGGGTGCTCATTTTACTCAGCAATGAAAAAGGGAAGCAAACGCAGAACATGTCCCCCTGAACAGGTGAGTCAGAAAGAAGTCCCCAAGGGTCTATATATCTACTTTTATATATGACACTTTTGACTTTTCATACCTGTGTATATGGATGCCTCACGAGCAGCAACAGGCATGTTTGAGGTGTTTGCCACAAGTGCTGTTCGCTTCATAATTGACACAGTCTTCCCATCAACCTCCATTGTCAACTAGGAAAGCAAAATTGACAGAGTTATAATGGAGCTACAGAGCAGAAAGGATAAGCAGTGTTGTCCCAAATGGAAGAGACTGTTAATAGAAAAGGGACAGATTAATAAAAGTATTGGGAAGACAGTTTGACAGCCAAAGCAAGCTCTTTGCCATATTCAGAACCACATTTCATTAACCCAGCTGCTTAGCCCTATAGTACATATCAAGTAGCTGAGCACTAGGCAGACTCTCTATTAGGAAACAAAATCAGGATACAAAAATATTTAGTTCTTCTGAAACCATAAACATGTAAAAGGGGAATAATCAGAATGTATTGTCAGGGCAAGAGAACTTCAAAACCAGAAGTACACATAAGAACGTAGGCTGTTTCATATTAGGAGAAAATCCCATTGTATCCAGATAGCAGAGTTGAATATCAGCTGCCACTTTACAATGATGGTAGAAACTATCAGCTGTCCTGCCAGAGCAAAAGATAAAACTTCATAAATCAAAACAATCAAACAGGAAAGACAGAAGGTAGCTGAGCAGATGAAGAGAAACTAAAAAGCTACTGATTGGTTTTGTGCCATCAGGCAAGGCAAAAAAATGTCAGCAATTTGGAAAGTTGTGTTTTTGTAGACATGACAAACAAATCTCAAAGAATAAGACTGTTGCTATTCAGGTGGGGAGAAACTGGATTAAAACAAAAATCACCTGGCCAGCACAATTGTCCCAAAACAACAGATGGGAATGACACACAGTGATGGAAGTCTGTCCAATACTCCAAAATTCTTAAGATAACTTTAAAGAATGAATTTATTTTGAAATGTTGCAGAGGGATAACTAGCGGCAATGTAGAAAAACAAAGTGATAAAGTAGATTCAAGAACTGTTTGTGCAGTAAATGTTGTGTGAATGTTTGATTTGATTTACTTTATTAATCCCTGAAGGGATATTGTCTCTTTGCATGACCTTTGGGAGTCTGAGCATAGGTTCAGCCATTGTACAGCACCCTTGGAGGCAATTTTCAACTTCGGGACATTGCTTAAGGGCCCAATGGATTAGGATTCTGTTCTGGCTGTAGCAGGACATGAACAGGCAACCTCCTAAATACCAGCACAGATCCTTAGCCTCTGAGCCACCATATGTTTGTACAACATTAAAATTTACCCTATTAGAATTTTAGATTAACAACAGGAGAACTGATGGAAAATAATTGCATCACTCCAATGCTGAGGAACTTATGCATGTCCTCTCGAAGACTGATTACTCACTGCAGTTATCTATCTAAATCTTTCCATAAGGGTACCTTTTAAAAAATATCCAGCAACATTATAAGAAATAAAGCCATCTGTTCACATCATCGTTTTTGGGGTTCCATCAATTTTTGGACTTCTAGACCCAGAAAAACCCTCATTTTTAGGCCATTTTGGTCCATATTTTGTGCCGGAAATTACACACTTTCTTCAGAAAAAATGATCAGAAGATCTTGAACTATGCATGCAACAAAACCAACCCCAAGGGTTCTCCCCCTAATAGGATACAAGGGGTCAAAGTTACTCTTTTTCACAAAACTTCTAAAAAAATGGGTATGGGTAATATAGGTCTATGGAGTGTTGTTTTATGTTATTTTGAGTTTGTGATCATGAATATGATAATATTTTGATATTTGATTCTTTACCAATTGTCCTGCTCCTCTAAGAGCACATAACAAACATAAACATGTGGGGTATTATTTTAGACCAGGGGTAGGCAATGTCAGTCTTGGAGGGCCGCAGTGGCTGCAGGTTTTCATTCCAACCCAATTGCTTAATTAGAAACCAATCCTTGACAATCTCAGACCTTATTTAATCTCATGGCTTGTTAGTCTGCAATGTTATAGATTTTTCCCTTTTTAAGGGTATCATCTAAATGATTTGAAGCCTAAAATGGATCATTTTCAGTTTGTCACATTTTTCTCTTAAGCGTTTTATGAAACCATATAGTGCATGGTGAATCCACACAGGTGTAAATGGAGACATGTTAGATGGAGAACTGCTGACTCTTTTGTCATTTGCATCTTATTGTTAAAAATAAGCCATTAAAAACAGTGAATGCAGCTGTTTAAGACTGAAATAAGCAATTAAAGGTGGGGAACCTTAACAAGCAAGATCACTAAAATGAAGCATCAAAATGTCACTTGAGCAATAAGTGCTTCCATAGCAATAATTGACTTCTCATTAAGAAACTGGGTTGTAACAAAAACCTGCAGCCCTCCAGGACCGACATTGCCCACCCCTGTTTTAGACCATTTCAAGGTCAGTGATTATGAATATGATATTATTTGTGATTTTTAATCCTTTACTAAGGATCTAGCCCTCTATAGATCTCTATCAGAGAGTGAAAAATGATGATTATCTATTACATCTGAGAATATTTAGACTTTAAATATTTAAATTGAAACACACATTATAAAATTTCAAATATCTGGCACAACTATCCTTGTTTATTATGTATTTCTGCCTCATCAAGTAAATCATTAAATTCCTTATGATCACACCAAATTAGGGGGTCTTATGCTAATTCAGACTTTTTTCTAAAGATACATTTTTTCTGAACCTTGTTATGTTATCTCTGAGACTCTGCATTATATAGATTTAAGTTTCAGGGCAGGAAGCAGCCTTACCAATGATGCCAGTGTGTCTCAGCATATCACTCCCACAAGCCCACAACAGGTAAACAGCAGACTGCTTACATTCAGAATTTATTAGAAAATGATGCTTATCGTTATTATTTAATGTTTGAATTGTTACATTTAAAGAACCATCATTCTGTGTATTCATTTAATTTAATTTAATTTTAATTTAATTTAGATTTTATTTTATTAATGTAACTGACCAGAAAGCAGGAGACAGAGCTGGAGGTATCAGAGTTAAAGATGCTAAGATTTGCACTGGGTATGACGAGGATGGACAGGATTAGAAATGAGTACATTACATGGTCAGCTCAAGTTGGACGGTTGGAAGACAAAGTCAGAGAGGCGAGATTGTGTTGGTTTGGACATGTGCAGAGGAGAGATGCTGGGTATATTGGGAGAAGGATGCTAAGGATAGAGCTGCAAGGCAAGAGAAAAAGAGGAAGGCCTAAGCAAAGGTTTATGGATGTGGTGAGAGAGGACATGCAGGTGATGGGTGTAACAGAACAAGATGCAGAGGACAGAAAGGTATGGAAGAAGATGATCCGCTGTGGCAACCCCTAACGGGAGCGGCCGAAAGAAGAAGAAGAAGAAAATTCTGTGTATTAATTTATTCCCTACATTTACAGTATGACATTCTTCACCTTTACTAATCTGGTGAACACTATACCGTATGTTGTTCCATTAAAATTATATCTGGTTAATGTCTGGATTTAAAAGCCACTGATATAATCACAATCAAACTTTAAATGAGTGACCATTAGATCTTCAGGATGGTTATTGACCATGTTGGGTCAAATAGATGTTTTAATTATAATGTGTGTTTAAAAGGTGCACTTTAAATGCCAAATCAACTAAACAGAGAATTATTAGAAAGAAGATACAAACATGCAGATTTGTAAATTAGATACCACACCATGACCGGAGATTTTCCTTTGCCCGTTTACCCATCGACTGACACGGTGGTGTAGTAGTACTGCCATTTCAAGGATTCAGCATCCCTAACCCTGTTGTGGTCTGTGTGGAGGCTGCACCTTCTCTCTCTTATAAGTACTCTAGTTTTCCTTTTATATCCCCAAAGACACACAGGTCAGGATAACCAACGATTCCAGATTGCATTTGAATCAGTGATTGTATGTAAGAATGGGCCCTATGTAGAGCTATTTCCTGCCATTCACTCAGTGCTACAGGCTCCAGCCTGCTGCAACCCTGAATTGGACTAATAAGGTCTGAAAATGTTATGTTATATCTTTACCATATACTGTAAATAACCATTATGATAAGATACCTGCGGAAAATCCTTCAACACTTCAGACATCTCATTGCCTCGCTCTCCACAGCCCACATAGATGATTATGTCACTGTTAGAATACTTGGACAGAGCCTGTGAAATTACTGTTTTTCCACATCCAAATGCTCCTGGGATAGCTGTGGTGCCCCCTTGAACACAGCTAGATATGACAGAAAAAAAAAAAAGAATTTTGAATGAAATCAGGATATTTGTGTGTCAGTTGTAAATACTACTTTACGTATCATTCATTGCTCACAAAACTTAATGCATAACTCATAAAATGAATCTAATTAAGCAATGCCTACTTGTATATTGTGCATTTCATAATGAGCACCATCCTGAAACACTCTCCTGAAAGTTTTCCAATTCTGCAATGTGTACATTTTTCTTTCTACAGTTGATTCTACTTTATTTATATTGTTCAAACTCACCCGATCTCTTCTCCCATTGCACCTTCCTCAGCACAATGGCAATTTAAGCAATTCAGCCAATCACAAGCCTCTCAGTGACTAAACAATTATCAGTAGATAATTCCAAAAATATCCATGGTTTTAGTTGTCTCCTGGCTAAAGTTCTGTACTTGTAACCAGAATTATACAGGTTCGAAATATACCTTTGATTTCTTTTTTGACCCATAAAAAGCAAATTTCTGCAAAATGCTGCACTATAATCCTGCCATGGATTGCTGAGTATGAGCTATGAGGGGAGACCAAGGAGAAAAGTTAGCAGTTGTTGCTTCACATCATCAATATGAGCACAGTGGCACAGATGGATGCTGGTTACACACAAATTTCACATTAATGTTAGAAATTTATTCCTTGTACAAAGATAAATGGAAAAATCTTTTAAGCAATGCAGTAGGAGCTAGTACTTTGGGGACCTACTGATACTGACTTCAAAATGTTTTTAAAAAGGTAAGCTAATAAGGATTGAAGTGCCATTTTGAGATGAATGGTAAATTCTCCTTAAAACCTGTCTTAATTTCTTATATATGTCAAGCCCTGAATGATGTTGTATATTGAAATGAATTATTCATTTGGCTTCTAAATCAATCAGTAATGAAAATTGGAGTAACTCACGGAAAAAGGGAATCCAGAACTCTCTGACCAGTCAAAAGTGGAAAATTAGCTGGCATCTTTTCCAGGACTGGACGAATCTGACGTACGGGCCAGACATGCATCATAGTAAGCTTCTCCTTTACTCCATCAAAGTCCAGTTCCAGTACTACATCCTATAAGAAAATAAAAAAACGACATGCTGATCCCCAATGCAATATTTTCAGGATATTATTTTTTATTAATTTATGAATTTAAAATTTTGTTAACATCTTTCTCTTAGCAACAAAGATAGCCACAATCATTTTTTTTAATATCTTATCTAAAGGGATGTGTTATAGTCCTCATGGAGGGATGTGCAATATTTGACTTTTCAATAAAACTCAGCATCAAAGAGATGAGGTTAAATCATATACCAATATTTTCAAGCAAACAAATCATCAGAAATAAGTAATCAGAGATTTGTAGTTAAAAAGAACTTGACCTGTATAATAAATACACTGAATGAGTTATCTCCAGTTTTCTGTCAAATTAACAAGGGTTTCTTTTCTACAATATGCAGGTGGTATTCACATGTGGTGCCTTCCTGTTCTAATAAGCCATGATGGTAGTGTACTACACAGGGATATTTCTATATAAAGTATTTTAAATCCATTACATTCAGTATACAGTTTCTCTTTTTATGTTTCTAGGACTGGAATGTCATGTTTATATTTCTGTTTCGCAATTCTAAGTATCTACTTGTCCAGTGTTCACTATTGTGTATCAGCTTGTGTTCCACAGGAAACAAACCCTATTTTGGAAAGATGTAGTGTCGCCCATTTCTATGTTTGTAATCGTTTTATAAAAGATGTAAATATGAGTGCTTATAGTAAGAGAGAAAGATGTTGTAAAGGGGATCAAATTTTGCTTGTAATGTCACGACAGATGTGCACATTTTAGGTATCCTAGAACATGATTTGACCATTTCTAGCATATCTGTCTTTACATTTTTATTATATATATAACTTGATCAACCGATCACAATTACTGTAGGTTTGGTACTCACCTACAACACTGTGGCCCCACTGATTTTGATCAACATCACTTTATAGGAAATGCACACTTTTTGTTTAGTGAATGCTCTTTTCATTTTTTGAAAGAAGTTCCCTTATTCAAAAAATATTTGAAACATAATCAAATGTTTTGACTATTTTTTATGTGTTTTCAATCTGTGGTTGACTGACTGTTATGAAAAGTTCCAGTATTCGTAGCAGTGTGACTTATTTTTCAGAAAATGCTTCAAGTTTATAGTTGGCAAAAAGAGCATCTACATTTATTTTTATTATTTTACATTGTTTTTGACTGCGGTGGGTTGGCACCCTGCCCAGGATTGTTTCCTGCCTTGTGCTCTGTGTTGGCTGGGATTGGCTCCAGCAGACCCCCGTGACCCTGTGTTCGGATTCAGTGGGTTGGAAAATGGATGGATGGACTGTTTTTGAGTAATGGCAGAAATAAACAATTCACCATCAAGAAAACCTCAACTGATATTTATAGAGTGCCATCTTTAGCCTCTGTTTAAATGAGCACTGATGTTGCATCTGTGATTTATAAATTTGCACTATGGAGCACAAATGTGCTGCAAATGAGAGTGATAAGAGTATAGAGAAGGTTGTGTTAAACCACCCCTCAGCCTGATTCTCTATATAATATATTTTAATGATTGATTAAACACCATGAATGTATATGTCATTTGTTTTATGGCACATGATGATTCATGGACTGGCTTTGTTTTTGATTAATAAGTTGTAAGAGGGCATTTATTCTCCTAAATTACCCTTATGTTGTTCTCAGTGTTGTGAACAAGCTAACTTTCCTTTTAGTGTCCTATTGTAGTATATTACTCCTAAACTGGTACTTTTCCTTGGTGCTAATTACAAAGACTCTCACTTCACCAGTTCTAATCCCGGATGAGAAAAGAAAAGGGTTGGACATTGGGTTTGGAAACTGAGCCTATAAACAAACACTGCTTTGGAAACAACTAGCAAATTCCCACAAAATCGGAAAACCAGGAACAAGAAAATCGACCCTGATAACAGCACTGAATGAAACCTGCAAGGAAGTTCAAGGCTAAATGCAGAACTCAATCGTAGGCATCAAAATAATTACAATAAATAGAACATGCAAATGTTGTACCAGTGCGGAAAGTTAGTGCAATTGCATTTTGTGTTTGACGTCTACTAAAGTACAGTGAGAGGCAATAGACAGATAACAACAGATTAGTCAGCAAAGACAAGACTCTCCGATGGAATGATACTGAGAAAGGAAGTGGGGAAGAAACTGATTGGATAGGAACCAGTCAGCAAACATATTATCACTGTGTGATACTCTAATCAAGACATGCAAAGACCATTATCATACAAGTACACATGCCAACTGAGGATTTAAAATAAAAAACACACACACACATTTCACAACAAACTACAAAATGTCATTGGCAAAGTGGCAGAGGAACTAGAAGAAGTCACCAGAAGAAAAGACAGAAGCAGAAAAGTGCAGAATCACTGAGTCAAGAAAGACTGCTGAGCTTATAAGAAAGACTTATAGGAATGTAAGGGGCTAAGGCACCTAAGCAGCAGACACGTGCAATACTGAAGTGCTGTATTGCATTTCCTGAGAGGTATGAGGAAAAAGAAGCAACTGAAATATCTCCGTCAAAGACAAGAAACACAATGTTTTGTTCAGCAAGGAACAGTAGGATGCTCAATTTCGTTGCACATTAAAGAATTGCTAAATCAACCAAGCACCATTAAAATCTATGACTTCAGAACTATCAGACCATCAACAAGCTGGATGTAAATGATAAAGGCAAAAGAAGTGGATAATGCAATCAGAGCAGAATAATAAAACCACTAGCCTAGATCCAATCACAACTGCATTACTGAAGCATTTGGGGGGAGGTAGCATGGCAGCAGAATTTATAAGACTGCTAAACTTACTAGTGAAATTATAAATCCCTAAAGATTGAAGGAAGTGAGTAGTCATCAAGATTCTGTAAAAATGTTATCTTATTGTCTCAATCCAACAATGTGCTGTATGGTGGCAACTAGCAAAGCAGGGATCCTGAGATGGGAACCACTGACCTTTGGATTACAAAAATTCAATGACTCTGGTCTCTCCAAGGAGAGCAATAAAAAAAACTCCTACACCCTGTGGATGTTTGTAGCATCTAACCAATGTGTTTCCATGTGTAACATGTCAAGCTGAGCTCTCTCCCAGTCTTCTGCTCATACCATTACCCTCACTGGTTACAATAATTGGAGAGACATCACTCTTTTCTCAGTATGTGGTAAGGATACAAGAAATAATCAGAATTCCATTTTGGTAATTCATGCAAAGATCAATTCTTTACACTGCGCAACATCATTGAACAGTGAATTGAATTCCTATGACCACTGGCTGAAACCTTATATAAACTATAAATAAGACATTTAACAGCCTACATCAACATGTACAGTGGAACATCACTAGAAGTTATGATATTCCTCTTCACTACGTCACTTCTTTTTTCCAGCTGCTGTGAGCAGACAAACAATGACACCACTGATTTCCTCAGCATTAACATTGGCTTGAGGCCACTCTTCTTCCTCTTGGCTACTGACTTTATCATTAAGAAATTGAAGAGTAAAGTCAGTGTGGGCATTTCATGGAAAGATAACACATGGCTTACAGATCTTGACTGTGCAGATGATGTCAAATTGATAACTGAAACAAATGAATTCCTGCAAAATGTGACCACTAAATTGGAATGAGGCAGCTGCTAAAGTTGGTCTTAGAATAAATAATGAAAAAATAATAGTTACGCAGATCAGATACTTTCAACAAACACAGATCAAGGTCACACACCAAGTAATAAAACATGTGTGATAATTCACCTGCCTTGTCAGCACAAGAATAATGGCGGTACTGTATTGCTACAGAAGTCAACTTCAGAATCGGAAACTCTTATACAGTGTTTCAATGATTGTGGCTGATTTGGAATGCACCATCTACCAACACTGTAGCAACATTAATATTTATAAACCATTCTCATGTCATCAGTGATCTATGCAACATGGAAAATCACTGTAAGAAAAGTGCAGAAGCTCAGCATATTCCTTCAGCATATTTGGCATTCAGCATACATTCCACTAGTGGGTAACTAATGAACGTCTTATGTCAAGAAATGGAGTTGGAAGGCAGCAAGACATTGTGGCAGAGCCACATTCTTGTCTACCAGATCAACAACATCCAAAGACTGCGATATGATGGATGCCAGCTGAAGAACAATAGTAGGTGGACAGACCATTCAAGATGTGAATCCAAACTTTAAAATAGAATTTACAAGTACTTGACATTAAATGGAAAGAAATCAAAGCTAAAATAGCACTCTGGAGGAAGATTGCTGCCCCTTGCACAAGTGAACCTAAGTCTGAGTTTTATATCTCATGGGTCTCTTCAGTTGCTCCTCTCAAGCTTGGTTACTTTCCTGCATTTGTACCTTATTGGCAAATACCTTAGTCAGAAAAAGAAGATCTCCACAGTTTTGCTGTATCCCTTAATATCAATGTTAGCAATAAAGAAAAACTTACTGTAATATCATACTGGCCCGGTGGTGCAACGTATGTCACTGTACCATGGGTTTTGGGTGGGATCATTATCTTGTGCTTGATGAGTGAATTCTCCTGCACAATGCCGTAGATATCACCCCCTGCAACATGAGACCCTGGCTGAAAAAGAAAAAACAAAGAAATAGGCATTTGATTTCTCAGACGTGCTGTCCGGAGAAATGAGAATCTCCAATCTCCTCAGTTAACCCACCTATCAGTTTAGGGGGCTTTCATTGTTCCTGTTGACAATGCAAACAAGCAGAACTAACATATAATTCAGATGTAATGTTGGAAGTCAAAGGAAATGTCCAATGCACCAACCTATTTGTAACTTGTTTTGCCTTAGAAGTTACAAAAAATAAAGCAGAAAGAAATCTCAATATACCACTTCATAACACACATTTTAAGATAAAAAGGACGTCCTTCAGTCCATCAACCACATTTCATTAGGTATCAATTTATAACCCAGCTGTTTTGTGTTCATATCTCCGCTTCAGCTACATGTGATTTGTATTTAGCAGTTTTTATAATGTAGTCTAACATTTTATCATCCACCCATTCATTATTAAACTCACATAATACAGTTTATGGCAACAGGGCGTCAGTCCTTACACTGACATCACCAAGGGCAAGGCACTAACCATCACATTAGATGGCACACTCAAATCCACTGACCAAAGTCCATGTTAGAGTCGCAAATTAATACAATGTGTACATCTTCAGTTTGTGAAAGGGAAAACTAAAGAACCTGGGAAAACCACCCACACCTATACTGAGTCACACAGGGTTATGTTAGAGTCACCTATTAATGTCATACACACTAGCATAGAAGACAAGTTGGGGGTTCTCCAGATTCAATGGCCCACCTCATCAAATCTACACAAAGCCAGCCTCAAAAATATATATCAATTTTTGAAAACAGAAATAAATATTTTGCGAAATTTTAGGCAAAACAAAGCTGTGAGAAACTGGTCTGTTCCACTGCATGATGTTATAAATTAAGGTATTTAGTTGTTCAATAAACAATCCTATTATTTGGATGATCCTGTGGTAGTGCTACCAACTGGACTTTAATTCCCAGCATTCAGCAGGAGTGCACAGGGACCAATTGGAGATCAGCTTTAAAAGAAATTGGTGTTTAACTTTAGACTTCAGCAGGAAACAAAGTGGTTCTGGTGATGCTGCAGCAGTCGTTGACAGATAGCATTTCAGTTATATACATCACATAAAGCAAAATTTCTGCGTAATGTTACCATGTTTTGGTTTTTTATTGCAGTCTGCATATCTGCATATACTGCAATTCATATGCTTAAAATATGCACATCTTAACTGTTAAATTCTCCATATCTAATTTACTGTGTATTTCAAAGTATCAAATTAAAATATTAGGGTTCTGCCAACGGGACTCCATACTATTACCACAGGACATTTTGTACATAGACCATGAGCCTACTAATAAGGGTTTTTCAAGACAGAAATAACAATTGGAGTATCTGAACAAATATAAGTAAAAAATAAATAAATAATTCTATCCAAGCAAATTTTAATCTACTAAATGTAACTTTTCAAATGTGAAGTGTCACACACATCCGTATGGGAGGCAGCTAAAGGGCTCACAAAAGAGTAATACCAAGCCGGACCAGAGGGTGGCAGAGTGCACTGATCCTTTCTCTTTTCCCTCTACAGACCAACCATGGGCCAGTTGACGTCACCTCTGGGTCGGGGCCTGATTACATCATTTCTGGTTCTTGCCCTGTTGACAGCATATTCCCTGTCAAGCTTTAAAAACACCATATTTTGTCTGTCTCCTCAGTTCTGTTTTGGACTAATGTCTATAAAGACCAATTGCTCAGATCTTTGCCTTTTTCTCAGCCAATTTTCAAGTATAAGGGATGGCTGCCCCAAACCTTTTTGCAATGTTGTTTGCATCATTTCACAGAAGCTAATATTAAGTTGTGCTTAAGCAAATCAATTATTTGTTATTCTCCCAAAATGAGGCACATTATTTAATTTGCTATTTCCTAACAATTTAAAGATAAAATTATGCCACCATGCCTGAGAGAGCCAAGAAAGGTAAGTATTTTCTACATTACACCATTTTTTTTTGTCAACTGGCACTCTTTTGTCTTTCTTTAAACCTGGACAGCTGAAAGTAGTAGCTCTGTAGATTAATTAAGCAAGAGGTTCATCTTAATTACTGAACTGTACTAAACCGTATAGACCCTTGTCTATTTTTTCTGTCCACCAGCAGGTAAAAGGCAGAATTAACATGAGTGTCTTTATGACTGCTTAATAATAATTAGATAAATGACCACAATATATGCTTCATCAGGTATTTTCTATGGTGTGGCGGCCCTCAACCCAGCAAATAAATGCAGTGTTGACTGACAGACAGTAATGGCATGTTTATAACAAAACAAAATAGAGAGTTTCAACTGAACAGAGCCAAAAATCCAGTATTAAACCTGCTTCATCCAGTTCAAGGCACATAATGTAAAATATTAAAGCACCTATAAACTGGTTGTGAACTTATTTAAGCAGGCGTAGAATGCACCCATAGAAGAACCCCTTGTACTGGCCATTTCCTCTTACCCTTTCAGCCTGTAAAAATATCCATGCCCTTCCAAAAGATTTTCTTTTCCATCCAGATGCTGAAAATCATCCGTCTCTGAGATCCGCAATTCTCTTCCTACCAATCTAAGCTACTCTGGCAGGGGTGAGCTTTAAATACTTACTAAAGGGTAACTTCCAGACTTGCAATACAGTCAATTATGGTGTTTCCCTTCACCCCAAACCCCAATCATAATTTATTGCAGTAACAGAATAAAAAAGTGTTCAAGAGTTACAGGCACCTACTTTGATACTGCGTTCCGGACTGAATTCCCACTTTGCATCTCGAGAAAGTGCTCCAATGTTAATCCCACGTGGAATGTAGATGCTATTAGTCAACTGACTGATGTCATGAAGAGGCCGCTGGATACCGTCAAAGATGGCACCCATTATTCCAGGTCCCAATTCCACTGATAGGGGTTTGCCAGTCCGTAGTACAGGGTCACCAACAGACACACCCGCTAAAAACAAAAGGTTAAGGAAACTTCATCTGCTTATTGACTTGTTTCTTTAAAAAAAATGCTGTTAAACATCTCTGCTTTTATGTATTATGACAATCATCATCATTTTCCATTTTAAATCATAGTAGTAACATGGTGAGCTGGGCCGATCAGGCATCCCTCCAGCATGTCATGGCCGATCTTCTACCATTGGGCTGTGCTGAACAAACCTTCCGGGGGAGGCACCCAGAAAGCTAACATTCACAATCTTCTTCAACTGACTCCTCTCAATCCAGAGAAGCAGCATTTCTACTTCATCAGTAATCTATACAGATGCAACTATTAGGTTCACTCCTAGATACCAACCATGCCTCTTTTGTATGGTTTTGTGGCTTTTATGCTTTCCATGAAAATCACAAACAGGAGAAGAGGCAAGACACACCCTGGCATAATCCAGTTCCCACACTGAAGGATATTATATGAGCATTGAGTACTGAGAACTTGAGGTCAACATTCCCCCAATGCTAAGATCAGCCTGGGAGACATTTTCGCCTTCACTTCCTAGGTTGTCACATGGCCTGCCAAAACTTCTTTGAGGTCATCCAAAGACCATTTTCCACTGCTTCAACAAACTTCACCCACAAATATGCTTTGACTCCTGTTACTGCCAGAGCTGCCTCCTTTTTGGTGTGCTGATATCCCTCTTTCTTAAATCAGGAGATCCTGATAACATTTAAGAGAAGGCATTTTTTTAAAGTAAGCTTCCCATACCACAGGTGTTCATCAATGGGTTGTAGTGTTGCTGCCATGAAAGACAACAACAATGTTTTGGCTACACCTTCTTGAACCTGCCTTCACTATTAAGGTCATTTAGACTACAGGTGACCACTCTTGTGTGGCAGAATCTCTTCACTGTTTTTTTAGGTTTTCAAGGGTCTAACAGATGGTTCATTCATCTATGCCAGCTTACCATCAAGGGGTGATCAGTTAATAGCTTAGCACCTCTGTTTCTCCATTTGTCCAGAACATATGGCCTAAAATCAGATTATATAATGCCAAGCTGCTCATTAGCCAACTTTAGTTTGAACATGGAGAAGTAATAGCACAGAAATTTGCAGAAATCCATAGAAATCCTGTAACCATTTACTAGACAATTTCAGATCAGGAATTCCTATTCATAGTTCACCAGGGGCCTCATGTATAAACAGTGCGTATGCACAAAAATGTTGCATATGCCCATTTCCAAGCTCAAATCATAATGTATAAAAACTAAACTTGGCGTAAAGCCACGCATATTTTCACGGCAACTCAATCCCTGGCATACGCACATTCTCCTCTCGGTTTTGCAAACTGGTGGCATCCAGCGTCAAAGCAGTGCTACTCTTCCTGTGAGGTTTCCCTTTATTTTTTAGATTCACATCCCTGACATAGCTTTATCAAATACACTGAAATTAAATGCATATCGTTTATTAGTTTAAGGCATCTGATTGTAATCAACCTGTAACCATATAATGGTGCACAGAATGGCCAAACTATTCCAAATACTATAACTGCTTTAGCGTTGTCACTGTCAGTGCGCCAGTCAGAGTATTTAACCCACTGTATCTGAGTGTGGAATCACAGCTGTACAGCAGCATCTAGCACATGCTGTCTCAGCCATGCGCACAGTCTATTTGAACTTCTCCCACACAGTAGGGCAAATGCTTCAGAACCTTTCCTGTAGGGACCTCGTGCTTCAGAAACAGTTTCATCCCAAGAGCTCTGAATGCACTCAATCAGTCCATCAAGTGCTCCTGGTAGAACTGTTTGTACTTATAAATACAATCACCTCATTGGAACTTGCACTACAGTTATAATATTGCACAACCTGAGCCACTTTTATAAAGCGCGTATTTACATATGATGATTACTGGCTTCTAAGTTGATTTAGATTTCGCTAAAGAGAAATAGAAGCGCTATCTTCTTCGAGCTTTTCATATCATATTTAAGATGAAATGAAGTAAAGCATGTTTATTAAATTATACAGATAAGTTTTAAACTTCATTAAAATAATGTGTATTGTTAATAATTAAACACGTGAGGAGACGGTGGACAGCGGTAGCGACGAGCTGGTGCCCCATTCAGGGACTGTTCCTGCCTCACGGTGTATGCTTGCTGAGATTGTCCCTGGATGGATAGATGGATGGAATAATTAAACATGTACTATGAAGATATTTCAATGAAGATATTCTTCAAGTTTTGAAGAATCGGCGTTACTGATGGCTTGGCATCTATTACAGAGCTGTATGTTTGAGAGAGACAGTACTGCTACAATAAATTATTTTATCGAAAGTCACACATGGTGCAGCAAGCATGTAGCGGGAGGCTGGAGCAATCTTTGGACAGGGCGCCAGCTCATCGCTAATACAGTGCCACCGTGTCCCCATGTTTAATACATGCTGTAATATCTATCATTATGAAAATGATATCAAGTATACATCTTAATATTTAAATTGTTCAGAGAGCTGTAAAAGTCCTGCGGTGGGTTGGCACCCTGCCCAGGATTGATTCCTTCCTTGTGCTCCGTGTTGGCTGGGGTTGGCTCCAGCAGACCCCCGTGACCCTGTGTTCGGATTCAGCAGGTTGGAAAATGAATGGATGGAGAACTGTAATATCATGAATGTAATGTATTCTGTGTCCTGTCAGCGGAAGAGAAAGCCCACTTAAGAAGCATGTAGCAATTCACACACATACATAAAATAATAGATAGATAGATAGATAGATAGATAGATAGATAGAAACAAACAGCGTAAGTAACTACATGAATGATGGAGCCACTTGAGCTGCTTTGCTTCATTACCTTTTCAATTCCATTCAATTTATTCTTATATAGCGCTGTCCTCTGAAGACAGTCTCAGAGCACTTACACTGATTTAGAAATATAACACTGTAAAAGAAAAATTTAAAGCCATATGATATTAACTGTACATATAAGAAGTATAAGAAGCCATACATATACAGTATAGGTACATACATATATCTTTCTTTCTCTCTCTCTATATATATATATATTGTGGCACACAGCTGGCGTCCATGCCCAGCCGGGACCCCCCTGCACTGTATCTTCAGAGGGAGCAGCCCTGGATGGTGCAATACCTCCCCCTGGATGCTAGACGGCCACCCTCCTGGGTTGGTGAGGTGCCTCGGGCTCCCTCAGGGCTCCATGTGTGTTGGATGCAGTCCTGTTGGGTCCCGCAGGCACCACCAGGGGGTGCTGTAGCTGGGACTCCTGCGTCCCTGTGGGCCACATATGTACCACACCCGGAAGTGCAGCCAGAACAAGCCAATCAAGCACCTAGAGCACTTCTAGGTGAATTATAAAAGGGGCCAGCAGCCACCACTCGAAGAGCCAGAGTCGGGAGGTGGAGGACGAAGCTAGACAGGAGGAGTGGTGGTGCCAGAGGAGTGTTAGTCTTGTCTTGAGCTGAGTGCTTTTGGGACTGTGTATTGCCTGTGGGGTTCACCGGGAAGACGTGTCCCACAAGTGAAGAAAAATAAAAGTCTATGTGGTTTTACACGTGCTTCAGTGCAATATAGCACCTTATTTCTACTATATATATATATATATATATATATATATATATATATATATATATACAGTATATACAATGGGAGACTACTCCCCATGTGTAGGTTCTTCCTCCATACATTAGGTGGCAACATCCCTCATGGTGATCCCTGGTATGGCTGCCCACAAGGTCCCTTAGAACAGCCCTGTTGGGTTTCTTCGGGGCTGCCAGGGGGAGACAGTGAAAAGTGAGGGTTCAAATTTATGCTTGACCTGAAAGTGCTTCCCAAAGACGAGGTTTTGACACTGGAAGTATTTCTGGGTTGGGTTGAAAAGGGGGGCCTCGACTACACATGGAGGGTCAGAGTCAGGACTGGAGTAGGACAAGACTCACCTGGGAGGAGTGGAGGTGCAAGAGAAGAAAAGAGCATTATTTTCTGTGCTGTGCATATAAGGAGAACAGAACCTATTAATGGTGTTTTGATGAATTAAAATGCATAATATATATGAAAGGTTGGGAGACACTATATATACAATGAAATATACTATATATAATGATAGATAGATAGATAGATAGATAGATAGATAGATAGATAGATAGATAGATAGATAGATAGATAGATAGATAGATAGATAGATAGATAGATAGATAGATAGATAGATAGATACTTTATTAATCCTAAGGGGAAATTCACATACTCCAGCAGCAGCATACTGATAAAGGCAATATTAAATTAAAGAGTGATAACAATGCAGGTATACAGACAGACTGTAGCTGATCCTCTGTCTAGAGATGATACTGAATATATACAATATGAAGCATTTAATGTGCTACTTTAGTTACGGGATCTGAGAAACTAGTAAATTAAATGATTTAAGGATGAAGTTTATGACGTTCTACTTTAATGAAAAAATAAACTACGTGATTATAGTGGAAATTTCGAGATTAAAGTACACTATTACACTTCCATATAACACTCAGACGGTGGGCTATGACTCCTCTTTTCACGGTGACTTTGATATCTGACCACTTGTTATTTATTTCGGGCACTTTGAGACTTTCTGAACTTGGACTTTTGAGTTTCTCTGCCACTTTGTTACTTGATCAATTTTTTTTGTTGTTTATATCACTGTTTAAGCCAACAAATAGTACGTTTTTCCTTGCCTCTACTTGGTATTCGCTGAAATTCTTCTTTTTCCCTTGTGCTTTTGCCATTGTCTTTTCACAGAACACAAAATATAAGGGGCTATTTATATTGATTTGCATATTCAAAGAGGCATAATTCTGGGAGGAGTCTGGAAGGGATGGCAGGCACACACACGAGCGTTACTTTTTACGCAGACTGGGACTTATGGAGCATAAGAATGTGGAAGTTGGCGTATGCACAGATTTATGCATCTGGATTTTTTTGTGCATACGCACATTTCCACTTTTGTCTGTATGTCATGTTTTAGTGTGAATTCTACGTACGGCATTATGCATGAGGTCCCAGGTATTTTTGTCATTTCCTACATGAGCACTGATGTCTTCCTGTAGTAGAGTCAGTAGATCGTAGGTACTGTTTTGTGCACAGAATCCAGTATCTATAAAGGGGCAAATAATCAGAATAGTTTTTCCTCTCTGAACCCTGAAGTTGTATTGTGGTAACAAGCTCCAACTGAAACCCAACAGAGCCTCTCCAATAGGGCATCTCCAGAGCTGAAGAAAATAAGAAAAAAACAAAAATTGTGTTTGCCCCTTATCAAGATTAAAATTGCAAGAGAAGTATACACTAATATGTACACATTGAAAGAGACGGCCAGCATCCCAACCCAGCCGGGATGCCAAGGATATGGATAAATAGGGGGAAGGTCCGGGTTGGCCAAAATAAAAGGAACCACCTCAAACCCAGTTGGGGAGCCAGAGTCGGGTGGAAGTTGGACGAAGTTTGCTGGGAGGAGTGGAGGAGAAAAAGAGATGGAGAGAATCATTTGTGTACCTAATTACTTGTGGCTATGGTGATGGAAAGCACTGTGAAAGGTTTCCTCACATTAAACAAATCAT
The DNA here is from genome assembly GCF_900747795.2 of Erpetoichthys calabaricus. Taxonomy (NCBI): domain Eukaryota; kingdom Metazoa; phylum Chordata; class Cladistia; order Polypteriformes; family Polypteridae; genus Erpetoichthys; species Erpetoichthys calabaricus. The sequence continues at coordinate 85,578,541 of NC_041404.2, forward strand.
TTTGCTTTTAACTTGGGTTCTCAGTATCTGTCCTTTTAGGTTTGAGGAGCAACAGTGCCCTCTAGCGGCCACAACATATAATATAAATTTCCTTATTCTATTTGCAGATACAGTATTTTATGTAGTGAAAAGTCAAGCAAAATGACACCTTTTATTGGCTAACCAAAAAGATTACAATATGCAAGCTTTCGAGGGGCCTGAGTTGCCTCGAAAGCTTGCATATTGTAATCTTTTTGGTTAGCCAATAAAAGGTGTCATTTTGCTTGACTTTTCACTACATTCATAATGGCTAACGCGGTACAACACCCTAATACTACAGATATTTTATGAGATTTTTCAGGTAAGGCAGAAAGAAGTTTCGAGACAAAGTCGTTATACTCACTAGCCATGGGGCAGAGAATGGCAATGTATTTTCATGTAATTTAGTATATGCAAGTAAGAATGTTCCTGTACTATGTACATGTGACAATAATGACCCTATTCATCTGTAATGAAAGCATTCCTTTATTGTAGCGCAAGATCCTTCCCTTACCTATGCACATAAAAGGAGACAAACTAGTAATTCCTGCTTTTTAAATAACCTGCACCACAAGATATGTCCTATTAAAAAAGGCAATCGGCTTACTCACCAGCGAGGAATTGCTCTAGTCTAACCTCTCTGTTTTTCACATCATTACATGAGGAGACTTGGATGCGAACCTCCATCCAACTCAGAAGCAAATAATTATCAATTCACTAATTGGGAAAACTCCCTGTCCCTAAATGAATGAGGAGGCTTGTGACTTCTATACAGCAGCTGAGAGGTATTATAGTAGACAGTGAAAGGCAGGCATGTGCTCTCTCTTTCTCCCTCTTTTTCTGCCAAGCTCCACTCTCATCCTGCTAGTTCTTTCTAATATTCTTCCATATTATGTAAGAATATTATACATCACATATAATGTGCCATCTTTCTTTCTGCATTAAGTCTGCAACTTCATTTCCTTCATGCAGATATTATAAAAACATTTCATACTTGTTTCATACTAATGATACTGACCTACAATACGTTTTTACATTTTATTTAATTTTCAAAAAACAAACTCTGTAGGGATCTCCTGTCATAAGGTTAACATCCATTATATCTTAGACCTCTGCAGTTGCCCTCTCTATGCATACATACTGGTCATTGACAACATCTATGTGATTCCTATAGTTTAACATAAGTGAAGTGTTTAAATGTTAGTTTCTTTAAAACTGGGCCTTTTTTTATAAAGCTCCTCAGGCTACCTACAAGATGTGTCTATGCAATTTACTCTTATAACTATCTGTGCTAGCTGTCTCTCTTGTTAAATGAACCCTAGCCTGAAGGAGCCTATTAATTTTTTACATTTAAGATTTCTCACTTAAAGATTTACCAATGTTGTTTCTTGTCTTAGTGTGTATATAAACACATGGAACTCCAGTTTCTGTATTACATCTTGCCTGAAGAAGGGGCCTGAGTTGCCTCGAAAGCTTGCATATTGTAATCTTTTTAGTTAGCCAATAAAAGGTGTCATTTTGCTTGACTTTTCACGGTACAACACCATAGTACTATGATGGTTTGAAATTTAAGTTTACAGTACACCATCTATTTGAATCTATTATGTAATGCATTGCATTTTTGGCACACCACAAACATTAGTACTGCTTTTATGAATCCCATATGAAATAACAGATACATAGCAACCAAACGGACACAAAGCCACTTGTACTTGTATAAGGTGGACATGCTTTGTAAAATCACTTCATGATGGATCTAACGGTAAAAGGTGCCATAAAAACAAATAGTAAAGCATTACTCTAAAGGATACAGGTTTCTTCATACACCTGCACTGTGGCCAGGTCTCCTTCTAATCGAATGATCTCTCCAACCAGTTCAGAGTAACCCACTCTGACCAGTTCATACATGGCTGACCCAGCCATTTGAGAGGCAATCACCACTATTAGAGAGACAGAATGCAGGCTGGATTAGTAAAGAGCAAATACATCTACATATGATGCAAATTTAAAAATAACACAATGAATATACACTACAATACAATTTACTTCATTTATTAAAGAAAACATTTTAAGTTACGGTTTGGAGCATATAATAAAATGAAAAACATCGTGATGCATATTTTTTTCACAATTGTTTTCAAATAATTACTGCAAGCATTTAGACTGTACCCAACTATATGATGTTAAACAAAACCTAAATGTATATAAATCATTTAGTCTGCTTTATTTATCTATTTGGTTATTTTAATTTATTTTTCTATTTTGCTGCCAGTCTGCATTATCCACATCTAGGCCTTTGGATTCGCAACTTTTAAATGAACTTGTGCCAGATACTGTTTGTTAAAATTGTCATAGTACATTATGTACTGCATGGCCATCTAATGATTGTAATGTGTGTATATAGCATCTATTTAGAGATTTGCCTGTTATAATAAACTACTTTTGTTGAGAAAATTCTGGATTCTGTTCTTGCTCCTACTATTAGAGAGCTGATATTGTGGAATGTAGGCAGCATTTCATATTTTACAGGATCCTGTAAATGTATGAAATTTACTTAAATGTTACATGTACTACTTCCAGATCTGAAAATGTAAAAGGATATACACAGCAAAACATTAGCACCCTGAAAAAAAACATTCAGTGCCCTGCCATAAATTGTCACACCTCCTAGGGACCACAGAGAAAACCATAATGGGAAGAATGGGAAATTCCAGATGCCTCAGAGCTTGTTTTTCTTTCAGGGAAGTGTCTGGATAATGACATATCCCAAAGAAACATGAATCAGCCTAATTAAGCCAAATACAGGAATTGGAGGACCTCCCCTTCTTGTCACCTTCAAAAGGGGACAGGGATGAGAAAGGATAGTTCACTTCTAGTAGATAGTGAAATATGAACTCTGCGTAGGTTTTCAAAATCGCATACTTCATGTTTGCAAAACAAGTTACCTAGTTAACTAGTTATCTGTTAGCTAGGAAACAGGCATTTGAAGAGCATGGAACATATTACTTAGGCCTAGGATAAAGCATCTTGAAAGAAAATGTGTATTCTGTGTATACTGTACATAAATACATTTAAACAGAACACATTCCCATCATAATTAATTTTAAACTCTATCTGATGTATAGCCATCACTGTTAGCCTAAAGGCATTGACATAAGCCATTGTTTCATTCTAATGCATAAACCTTAAGTATTCCTGCCTGCTGAAAAGCATTGTTTGCATCCTTAAATCACTTGGTACAATTTGTTAATTTGTGTTTTTCTCCAGTTTTTACATTTTGATTGTTAATTTGTTGAAATTTGATGCTGTAGATCTGACTGTTCGCTCAACAGTAAGACTCTTTTTTAAACATTGTAAAGTCGGGAAGCCAATATATTGTAGGGTAAACCAAGAGAGACGGGCAACAGCAAAGGGTTAAAATCGAGAGATTGAGAAGTACCTTAACCAGATGGATACAATTAAAGTCAGAAACCCAAGAGATGAAATCAGAAAACACGAAATATTCACGATAGATCTAGCAAAGTTTTTTGTTAAGCGCATCAGGGATAAAGACGCGGCAGAATGGGCGGCTATTTAAACCATCGCTGATATTGCTTGCTAATAACGAACAAGGAGGCCACGCCTCCCAACAATGAGAAAGGTTACCGTGGCAACTGGAGCAAGCCGCGTTGCACTCAAGGCACATGAGACAGAGCCACAGAAGGAATGTGATTCAAAATATAACACGTTCGACATCTACCTGAACATAATACCTGTTTTTAAAAGAACACCAAGAACATCTTCTCAGTTGTAATCGTTTTAATTGTTAATGCAGGGAAAAAAACAGAATAATCGATTTTCTTAGTTTACTACATATTTCTCCATGCGGATATTGCAGAAACATTTCAGAAAGCGCTGCCTGCTGCTTTATTCTGAGAAGCAAATCAGATTCTTTGGAAAGATCTCTTAGAGATAGTACTTCAGAGAAATAGAGTCTTTAATAGTCTGTAATACAAATGTGGTAAAAACAGATTAGTTCTGTATTGTGAGGCACAAAATATTTTATTATATGCTAGCTGCTGGAGAGTTTAATAGTATACAGTAGTTTGAAATATTGTGTATGAATTCCACATATTTCAAACTTATTAGCTGTACTTTGAAAATAATAAAATAGTGTTTTTCTTAAACTCCATAGCCCTCATTCATGGTTAGTTAAAACTTTGGAGTTGACATTTTGTCTTTGCATTTAGGCAATTAACTTATAATGTTATTGGAATATTAACTAATTATTTTAATAAACTGCTTTCCAGATTTAGGCATGCTTTTCTTACCTGGTCCAGAAACTCCAAAAACATATCCTATCATGCTCTCCTGTTCGACATCAGCAATCTTCGGTAGTTTTGAAAAATCCATCTTCTAAAAAATATTTTGAAAAATGTGTATTTACTGTTACATCATTACAAAAATGGTGCAGTAATTAATTATAATAAAATGATAATAAAACAAATCAATCCATTTTGTAAACTCAGTATTCCAGTACATCCATCCATCCATTATCCAACCCGCTGAATCCGAACACATGGTCACGGGGGTCTGCTGGAGCCAATCCCAGCCAACACAGGGCACAAGGCAGGAACCAATCCCGGGCAGGGTGCCAACCCACCGCAGGGACACACACAAACACACCCACACACCAAGCACACACTGGGGCCAATTTAGAATCACCAATCCACCTAACCTGCATGTCTTTGGACTGTGGAGGAAACCGGAGCACCCCGGAGGAAACCCACGCAGACACGGGGAGAACATGCAAACTCCACGCAGGGAGGACCCAGGAAGCGAACCCAGGTCCCCAGGTCTCCCAACTGCGAGGCAGCAGCGCTACCCACTGCGCCACCGTGCCGCCCTATTCCAGTACAGAGTTTGTAAATAAAAAAACAGCCTTGAAGATATGGTAATTGCTTCCTTGGCATCCTCATGCACACATTCAAATGCATACACTCCTGGGGAATTTATCGTTCAGATATTATGAGTCAGCCACCTTACTGACGCCCCCACTGCCCATCATTACTGTCCTTACCAGTTCATGCATTTATTCATTTTCCAAACGCGCTTAGCCCAGTGTGGAGTTGTAGGAAGCTAAAGCTCATCACCAAATCCAAGCCAGTCTCCTACAGCTTTGAGACAACAGTGCTTACCACTGTCGCACCAGGAAGAAACTGACAAGTTTGTTATTCACTCTTCAGAATGTGTCTTGTTACAACAAATTCTGTGCTGTTTTTATGCAGCTCTCTGTTTACTGATATCAGTTCCTGAACAATTCTTGCTAAATACAGTTGATGCTCTGTTTGTGCAGCTCTAGATAGGATTTTGTGATTTACAATGATGATCACATGGAGCACTTGGCACTGAAGTAGGGATATTTTTGAGTCCCAAAGCATGTTACAAAGACACTTCATTTGGATAATCTCTGGACACCCACCTTGATTTTGAGCATTTCTGCCTCTTTTGATCATCCTTTCAAGTTATTCCAACAATAACTCTCGCTGAGAAACAATATGGTTAACTTTATGTTTTGTTTTCCTGATAATTTTGCTCATGCTTACAGTTTGTTTATATATATATATATACAGTATATATATATATATATATATATATATATATATATATATATATATATATATACTGTATGTAAAAAATCCATCTGTTTGTCTGTCTGTATGTCTGTCTCCTTTTCATGAGAGAATTACTTCACAGATTTAAATCGGGTTTTTTTCAATAATTTGCTTGAAAAATTCCAGTTGATTTTGCGACTTCTCTCATCATTCTTCTAAGTATCATAGTACCAATTTATTTGCACGAATCTGAGAGAGAGGCTGTGGGCCGAGGATGGGGAGTGAGGCCCTCCTCACTAATGTGCCAGACTCTGTTTGAGTCGGTCTACCTCTCGCCATGTGTTGGAGCGTACCTTGCCTTCGCTTAGCTAGTGATACCTGTTTGTTCAGCAGACATTATCATTTCCAGATTGTTAAAGCGTAACTTTTAACATTTTTGAGAGAGAGGGATCAGAGCTACATGTGTTCTAGAGTGTAGCTGCTGATTGCCAGAGATATCATGACCACGTGCTTTTCTCCCCACGTGGGAGACTCTCTCCCATCAGACCTGAACATGATCAGATATAGAGCCAACGTCTATTGGTTTTTAAAGTTTGTCCTGTTTAACTACTACGTGGGCACAGCTGCGGGGGACAGCTAGTTATTAATACACAGTGACTTACTGAGTTCTCATTTTGTACTATTCTGATTAATTCCTATTTTTTGACATACTTATACCCTCTTTCTAATTATGCTATGGGAACTAACCAAACACAGGCCAAATGAGTGTTTGGCTCACATGAGGTCTGTTTAGAGCCACAAAGTTACCTAAAACACATTTAAACACACACACATAAACACACAATCACAGCTTTGCTCAACCAGAAAGAGAATGTGCATACTCCACTGCGGGCATGGGGTTCAAACCCAGGACAGCGAATCTGTGAGGCAGCACTGCTCACTACAGAACACGCACCACTTATCAACTCATATTTTTATTAACACACAAAAGCATTTGGAAAGAGAAATTATGAAGTGAGGAGATCCGATCCTCTAGATGCACTAATTAGTCTCAAGGCAAACATTTATTTTAACATCTTTAGCACATGTGGTGGTAAAATCCATTAATGCACAAATAAACAGAGACTGATAACACTCTGGGTTTGATGACTTTATGTCAACTGCTTATGAATGATAATCGTTTGCATGAAGGTTTCCTGTTATTTTGCATTTGGGCAAAACAAATCAGGCGGGAGGTAAGGCAGAAACCTGACAACTTTCATGTGTTTGTGACATCAAAAATGACAAAGTTCTTGATATGTACCTCAAATGTGTCACTCAGAGAAATTTTCTGAAATTCACAATCACAAAGAGTAACAGTTTAGTCTTTAATATGGACATTTACTAAAACCAAAATGGATGCGCACATCTCCAACATAATGCACATAAAGAAATAACCCATCAAGCTTTAGTCAAGGCAATAGCTTTGCCATGTTAAGGCCAAATCTTTAAGTTGAGATGAAGACAGCATAAAGAAAAAGGAGAAGGAAAAAGCTGACAACGGTTGCAAAGTAAAAAATATTAATTAACATATTATTATTAGGGCAGCACAGTGGCGCAGTGGGTAACGCTGCTGCCTTGCAGTAAGGAGACCCGGGTTCGCTTCCTCCTCCCTTCATGGAGTTTACATGTTCTCCCCTGTGTCTGCGTGGGGTTTCCTCTGGGTGCTCCAGTTTCCTCCCACAGTCCAAAGACATGCAGATTAGGTGGATTGGCGATTCTACATTGTCCCTAGTGTGTGCTTGGTGTGGTGTGTGTGTGTCTTGCGGTGGGTTGGTGCCCTGCCCAGGATTGTTTCCTGCCTTATGCCCTGTGTTGGCTGAGATTGGCTCCAGCAGACCCCCGTGACCCTGTAGTTAGGATATAGCAGGTTGGATAATGGATGGATGGATATTATTATTATTATTATTATTATTATAGAACAGCATGCGGAGCGCCGGAGGAAGACAGTTTGGTCCTTAGTTATTATAGATAGAGTAGAATATCAGTTACTTGATTATTTCACAAAAACTGTCTATTTTAAATAACAATTAATAATAACACGTGTAAATAAAATAGAAAAACGTAATAAAAAGTAAATAAAAAATTAAATGTCATTAACGCCTTACACTAATATGAATTACTTTACCCTCTACTTGGGGGTTGGTGGCAGTAAAAAACCTTACACCTTTCCAGTGTAGTGCTAAGGTGTCACCCGCTACACTCAGGACCCAATCCAGGTGGTTCGGTGTGTGGTGTGGCAACCCTCTATTAGCGCATGCTCCCAAACTCTAACTTACATTCTACAAATGTTGCTTTTTTTGTATTTCTGTTCGCATATTGTCTGGGATGTTTTCTCTTTTTCTTTTACCGGATGAGTATCTCTGTTCTTGATATTTTATAATATGCAGCCGATCTTTGTTCGCTTTCTTTTCATCGACGTTCATTATCAGCTCTTGATACTCTTTTTCTATCATGATCTAAAATTCGATATTCTTAAATAGATTTGCTTTTCTGCCTTGCCATTACAACCGACTGCGTTGAAGTGCAAGTTAGCACTGAGAGTGTCACGTGGTGGTGCGCAGAGAGCATGTGCGCAGTAGGAGTAATGATTGAGCGAGCGGTTTATTATTGGACAATAACGTGAGCACGATAGAAAACTTTTTAATATAATAAGAGATTATTACTTTTGGTGTTCAGGGCATAGTGTATGTTTACTGATTTATGTTTTATGTTTTGTTTTGTTTTTTTTTTAATTTAATGAGCTCCTGTAAAAAGCCAAATATATCCTGGTGACAAATGAAGCTCTAATTTTTTTTATCTATCTATCTATCTATCTATCTATCTATCTATCTATCTATCTATCTATCTATCTATCTATCTATCTATCTATCTAGTCTATCTATCTATCTATCTCTATATCTATCTATCTAAAAATGGCATCAGTCTGGCACACAGGTCCAGGGACCTGGGTTTCGAATCCATTGAGTGGATCTCATAATGTTATGTACAGTATGTTAAAAATAAGCATTTGTTAAAGTCATTGAGGCCCCTTAACCTTATGCCAGCAGCACTGGAAGTAAGACATAAAGGAAATCTTTAGGAGATGCCAGTCTATCACAGGGCTAACACATTCACACATAACCTGAATGGTTAAGTTTAGAGCTGCTAATGTAATGAGTACAGCTTTGAAACGTTGTGGTAAAAATCAAACATACATAGGCATAACCAATGTGATACTCTGCTGAGCAATTACTGTTCATATTATTTTTATCATTATTATTATTATTGACATAATCAATCAAAATAGTCATGAAGTATTTGCTGATAGGAAAATTAAGAGAGCATCAATAAATCGGTGTTATTTGCATAAGCGCTAGTCTCATGTGAGAATACCATCAAAAACAACAACACTAGGAAATTAGCATAACCAGTTCCCGATTGCAAACAGATCTGCAAGCTTTGAGTTGCAATTTCTCCAAGGTTCAATCTGTAAGTAATAGCTTTGAATATAGCAGCATCAAATGGAACGGCGCATTAATTGTAAGAAAAACAACAGAAATGTTATTTGAAATATATTTTGATAGTTACTAAATGCATAAACATTAGACATCACTTTACAGTAAAGTGTGGTTTGATCCTAAATGTCTTCTTCCGTCTAACGTACCTATTTCTTCTCACGGTGAGGCCCTTTCTGGTGAGTCTACCGCGATATTCGAGTAAACGCGCAATACAAATGTAAGCGTTCGCAGCTTACCTGTGCACACGGGAGGGATGTTTGTGCGGCGCAGTGTGTCCTGATTAGTCAGCGCTGTAAGGGCTTGATGATAGGATGGTAATGAAAGTGCGCGTAATCTTGATGAAATTTGCCCAGTTTTCAATGATGTGTGATGCCTTAAGAAGTTTTTAAGAAGTTTTGTTGTAATACACAAAAGTAGTACCAACCGGGCGTGTAATTAGTAAATTCTATTCACCAACTCCCCAGAGGTTATTTCATTAAATCGTGGTGACCTTCATCCTTACATTTCTGCCATGATAATAAACCATAACGAGAGAATTCACAAGAAAGAAAGAAAGAAAGAAAGAAAGAAAGAAAGAAAGAAAGAAAGAAAGAAAGAAGTGTACCGCGGATTTAAAATCTCCGTCAAGTCGTCACGATCTCAGTCGGCAGCTCGGCGTTGGGCTCCGTGCAGTTGTCACGTCCGTCCCTTTCTGACGGTCACCTCTGTCCTCCGTCTTTAAAACGGTTCTGTTTACATATAAAGATGGGTAGGTGACTTGCATCCTGTTCAATCCGGCGGCCGACTCGCGTGTTGCCGCTCTACCCGGTTTCACCAGGCAGCGAGGCTGAGCCCAAAACAGGAGTACGAACTGTAAACATTACAGACGGCAAAAGGAGACACAGATGCTATCAGCACCACTGATACCAACCTGGGCGGAAAGTAGGCCTTATTTGTACATTGTTCAAAGATGGACAAGTATATGAATTATTAAAAGAGAGACCTAAGAATCTTACTGGGGAACCGAGTCCTGCGATCGAGTGGCTGGCTATTGGGAATGCAGTTTTTCAGGAGGACTTTGGTAACTACTGGTCAGATCCGACAAGGAAGGAGTTTGTAAAAAAAAAAAAAACTTTTAGGGGTCATTTTTTACTTGAAGTCATTGTAAATTGTGACAGATTAATGTTAATGCAATATTTGAGTGTGTCAATGTGTATCATTCATTTCGATCTTCTACCAAGTAAGTAAACCATAATCTACAGTGGTGTGAAAAACTATTTGCCCCCTTCCTGATTTCTTATTCTTTTGCATGTTTGTCACACAAAATGTTTCTGATCATCAAACACATTTACCCATTAGTCAAATATAACACAAGTAAACACAAAATGCAGTTTTTAAATGATGGTGTTTTATTATTTAGGGAGTAAAAAAATCCAAACCTACATGGCCCTGTGTGAAAAAGTAATTGCCCCCTTGTTAAAAAACTAACCTAACTGTGGTGTATCACACCTGAGTTCAATTTCCGTAGCCACCCCCAGGCCTGATTACTGCCACACCTGTTTCAATCAAGAAATCACTTAAATAGGAGCTGCCTGACACAGAGAAGTAGACCAAAAAGCACCTCAAAAGCTAGACATCATGCCAAGATCCAAAGAAATTCAGGAACAAATGAGAACAGAAGTAATTGAGATCTATCAGTCTGGTAAAGGTTATAAAGCCATTTCTAAAGCTTTGGGACTCCAGCGAACCACAGTGAGAGCCATTATCCACAAATGGCAAAAACATGGAGCAGTGGTGAACCTTCCCAGGAGTGGCTGGCCGACCCAAAATTACCCCAAGAGCGCAGAGACGACTCATCGAGTGGTCACAAAAGACCCCAGGACAACGTCTAAAGAACTGCAGGCCTCACTTGCCCTCAATTAAGGTCAGTGTTCACGACTCCACCATAAGAAAGAGACTGGGCAAAAACGGCCTGCATGGCAGATTTCCAAGACGCAAACCACTGTTAAGCAAAGAGAACATTAGGGCTCGTCTCAATTTTGCTAAGAAACATCTCAATGATTGCCAAGACTTTTGGGAAAATACCTTGTGGACTGATGAGTCAAAAGTTGAACTTTTTGGAAGGCAAATGTCCCGTTACATCTGGCGTAAAAGGAACACAGCATTTCAGAAAAAGAACCATCATACCAACAGTAAAATATGGTGGTGGTAGTGTGATGGTCTGGGGTTGTTTTGCTGCTTCAGGACCTGAAGGCTTGCTGTGATAGATGGAACCATGAATTCTACGTCTACCAAAAAATCCTGAGGAGAATGTCCGGCCATCTGTTCGTCAACTCAAGCTGAAGCGATCTTGGGTGCTGCAACAGGACAATGACCCAAAACACACCAGCAAATCCACCTCTGAATGGCTGAAGAAAAACAAAATGCAGACTTTGGAGTGGCCTAGTCAAAGTCTGACCTGAATCCAATTGAGATGCTATGGCATGACCTTTAAAAAGGCGGTTCATGCTAGAAAACCCTCAAATAAAGCTGAATTACAACAATTTTGCAAAGATGAGTGGGCCAAAATTCCTCCAGAGCGCTGTAAAAGACTCATTGCAAGTTATCGCAAACGCTTGATTGCAGTTATTGCTGCTAAGGGTGGCCCAACCAGTTATTAGGTTCAGGGGGCAATTACTTTTTCACACAGGGCCATGTAGGTTTGGATTTTTTTTTCTCCCTAAATAATAAAAACCACCATTTACAAACTGCATTTTGTGTTTACTTGTGTTATATTTGACTAATGGTTAAATGTGTTTGATGATCAGAACATTTTGTGTGACAAACATGCAAAAGAATAAGAAATCAGGAAGGGGGCAAATAGTTTTTCACACCACTGTAGCTAAAAGTTTTTGGTGCTCTCTGTATATGCAAGTTGCAAGACAGAAACCAAGCCTATCATTGGCACACTTTAGGTCCAATGATTTGCTGATCAACCTGACAATATGTTTTTGGACTGTGGAGAAAAAAAAAACAAACATAAAATTGGACCTACTTAATCTCTTTCTTGAGTCGCAGGGTCTAGAGGCCATCCCTACAGAATCAGGACAAAGAAAGAACCCATCCTGAAAGGGAATGTCATTCAGCCATTTACAGCCTCTATTTAAAATGATCTAAATCTCTAGAAGCACAGATATGATGAACTGTGCAAACTCTACTCAGTTTAGCAACAGGCAGAAGATGTGGCAGAAGTACTGACTAGTGCACTACCTGACCTTCTTAGTTTGTCCAAATTAGTGGCTAAGTCATCCTGCATCATGAGTATCCTTTTTCCCATTCTTATTAGCTTATTCTCTGGGTAAAAGGAAATAAACAAAGCTGATCCTTTTAAATTACATATTAGAAACCTGAATATGTGATGGTGACTATAGCTTTATATAGTAACACCTAATATACAGTATGTAGACATTTTATTTTCTTTCTCCTTAACTGCACAAATGTAACAGACTGGTAAGTATGAGATGAGGGATCTGCTGGTGAACATTCATTGCCACTCACACGTGCCCGTTATGTTAAATAAATATGTGCTAGGGTCATGGTGCCATGTGATTTCACATCATTAATTATTATTTATTATTAAATATTTATTAACAAGACCATTAATGCATTGTATGTGGTGCAGTCCTGATAAAGCAGGTAACCTAGTGGAATGTGTGATGAAAAATATCATTTACAATACTTTGCTGGTTTACTGTACATACCAGTTTTTAATCTTCTAATCCTGCACCCTATAAAAACTGTCGGGGTGTCCATAGGAGAGTCACTGAATTCACCAGCTTCAGCCTCAGACTGTACATTGAAGAGTTGGTGAGCAGGGCCAGATACTCTATGGAATTTAGAAACTCTAGATCTGAACAATACCATCGGGAACTTTAGAAATGAATAGTATCATCTCGGTCTGCTGGTGATAAAATCTATGATAGATGTATAACAACATCTGACCTAAAACATTTCCACTTGCTGTAAGCAAATGAAATCAAGATTGTCTATTACTATAAAATTATGTCTTATCATAAAAAACATATGTACCTCATTGATCTAAAGTATTCCCACTTTTTAGTCTTTATTTTTACCCATTTTGTATGTATTAAGCTTTGGGTATTTATTTTGTTTTATTTTTTTCATCTGGAAGTAAGGGGAGGGACACAAAATTCCCAGAATTGTTAAAAAAAAATGTATTATACAACTTAATAAGCAACTCAATTTTAGTCACCATCAAAATACTCTATCTGAGATACAATACACTTTTCTCAGTGCTTCTTTCATTCCTCGTTACATTTCCTATACTCATCTTTTGTTACCCTGTCCAGTACCTCCCACAATGTTTTCCTGTATTTCTAACACAGTAGCAAATTGTCTTCCCTTCAGATTCAATTTTAATTTCAGGAGCAAAAATAGTCACAGGGAGTGCGATCTGAAGAATTAAGGGTATGCAAAACAACAACCACATTGTTTCTGGTCAACAAAATCCTTGACTAAAAAATGAGATGTGCAGGTGAGCTGTCACAGTCTAAAATGCTACTTTGCGTGCAGCACTGCTCAGGACCCTTTTTTTCCTGATACTTTCCTGCAGACGCTTCAGCAGTTCAGTCACTGATTAACAGTCTGTTCATGGGAAGCCTCTTTATAACAAGTCCATTTATGCAGACCAACAGCGAATCATTCATTACCATCATGTCTGATATGACCTCACGTGACTTATCTGGTTTGAAGAAAAAATATCACCCAAAGTCACACACAGAGTTGTATAGTAAATATCAAAAATATACACTTGATAAACTCAGCACAATGCACTTGGCAGACAGATTAACATGACGTCCGGCATACAATACCTAGCAGAATACTGTAGTGATATATTCCCATGCTATTGACCAATTTTGGGAATTTTTGCCCCCACCCCCCCTGAATATTAACATTTTTTGACTTCCTCTTTGAATTTTCATTGTTTTTGCTTTTGTAGTCTGACTGCATTACCGATGTTACTCAAAAAATCTGAACCATCTCTGTCTCTTTCTCTCCTGCATTATTATTTTAGTTTAGTTTACCTTTATTGTCCAGCAGTGGAAATTTTGGTTTTACCCAGTTAGCCACATACAAGAGTAACTTTACTACTGAAAACTAATGACATATTCATATACATTAAAAAAAACACACAATTTGAGAATTTTTTCAACAAAATTGAATTTGACATATTTAAAAGTTTTATTACTGTTGATATAAACTATTTGTGCTTGTATTTGTTTAAAATTTTGGCAGAATGTATTGCCTCCCAGAAAGTCAAACTTGGGAAATTTTTTAATAGTCTGGTCCTTTATTAGATCACTTGCCTGATTTGCATGATATTTATCTGGTGTGGCCACCAGGGGGGGCTCTCCAGCTCCTCAAATACCTGGCACAAACAGGCATTGGACACAAGTGTTTAACAAACATTGTGAAAACAGCATACAGCAAGCATTTCCCACACCACAACCACAGTTAAAATTAATGAAGCAGCCCACAGCAATATTTTGTCTTCTTCTTTTCCTTCTTTCTGTCTCTCACTCTCTGCCTCCTCCGCTCCTTCAAGCAAGCTTCGTCCTCGTCCTCCTCCTCCTCCCGACTCTGTTTCTCTGAGATGAGGCAGGCAGCTTTTTTTATATAAAAACCTGGGAGTACTTCTGGTGTCCCATAATCATGACCTGGGAGCACTTCCAGGTTAGGCTGGAGCCTGACAAGTAGGGCTCACCAGTCCCCACAACACCCCCTGGTGGCACCAACAGAACCCAACAGGGTTGTGCCAAAGAACTTCAATTCCCATGATGCTCTGTGGGAATTCAGGCACCTGCCACAACCCAGGGGTGCTGCCATCAAGTGATCTGTGGGAGATAATGCTCTGTGCAGGCTGTCTCCCCCTGTCTTTCCACCCTGAGAACATCTCGGCTGGGTAAGGCCTCCCGGCTGTCCCTCACACTTGGAGTTTAAAAATTCCCCCTCCAGTTCATATGTGTGTCATTAATGTTTTTTAAAATTCCTTTGTTCCTATATGTTTTATCATGAAACTGTGTTATTCACTCCAAATGAAGAGCAAAATATCTTGAAGTATGCAAGCATTAATTACTACTAATACATACTATAGCAGAAAGTATTGTAATGTAGTTGAAATGTTGAACAAGGTTTATGTTTTGTTATAGTTATACATTTATAGGCATACAATTTGATCACCTGGCAATATGTTTTCTTTTTTGAAAAAAATAAAAATAAAAATTGGAGAAACTATTAAAAATGTACATATTTTGGACATTTTTTTTCATCTGCTTTCCATTCTTTTGTCATTTTACTTTGGGAATAACAACATGTACTTGGTTTGAACTGTTATTTGAAATTCCACATCTGTTGGAATTTGAACAAATCATCAGCAATACCTTACCCATGTTGATTCTCGTATATTAAACAAACATAACGGCATATTTACTTCTGTGAAATAAGCATTGAGGCTGGTTTTGTTATTTATTAATTAGGTGATAAAGCACAAATGAGCTGATTGGAAAGTGAATAAAAGATGAATAGTGCTGTGAGACCCCGGGTTAGATTTTTTTACCCTACCAGAAACTACACTACTTTGGAACTCGCACTCAGGGAAACAAACCTTAAAGCAATACCCCACACAGGTAATCCTCTGTGATTGTCAGACATAGACAATGGGATGTAAAGTATAATTTACAAGAGGTGAAAGTTTTAAAAAACATTTTAAATCTGAGACTGAATAGCTGTGTTTTATGATTCTGGTTTTATAAGTGAACAAAAATTAGCTTTTAGCATTTATATTATACTGTATATTCTTTGGTTGAGATTCATGTCAACATGAATGCCAAAAGCTTACAAATGTATTCTATCTGAGCGAAAAATAGAGGTGCAAAGAGGTGAACAGGATCAGAGGAAGGAACATAGTTAGAAAGTGGGCTTAGTTTGCAAAGAGAAACCTGAATAACTGAAATGACACAACCAAAACACTATCTTAAATCATAGTCAAAGTTAAAATGAAAAAGAATGCAAAACAACAAGGAGATCAAGAGAAAATAAAGTATGAGCCAAGAGTTTTCAAATATAAACAATCTTGGAAAACCAAAAACTGCATGACGCTGACCTGTCACACATTTCACGATGATGACATCACATGTCATGCATTTCCCTGTTGTCTCTACAGAGCAACTACATAGTTCCAAAGTTCCAGGATATATTATATTTACCCACCATTTTCAGAATACATATATTCTAGTTTAAGGGATGAACCTTCAGGTGAATGTCTTGTGTAGTGACTCAGACCTTCTGCCAAAACATTCTGCAAACCTATTTTTTTAGTAGTCTCTGTTGCCTTTAGATTGTCTTGAACTATGAGCACGGAATGTAGCCTTGTGAAATACCTCAGCCACATTTAGCAACTTATGTAGAATCTGAAGGAAATAACTATTAAAGGGGACTTAAAACCATCTAAACATTCAAAAGGTAATATTTTAATAAACAAATGATAAAGGAATATTTTGTGCTGGGGAAGATCAGTTAAAAAATGTATAGAAGTAGCTTCCCACAGACAACGGAGTGTTGACTAACAGGTTGACTAACCCAACAAGGGAATCTGGCAGGCTGTTTAGCCATATTACAAACCTTACAGACTGGAATTTAATCATGCATGTGGCTTATTTTGTTTTGCTTCCAAATTTCTTGTGGTTATTTTCTGTTATTTAAAGACAATATTGGACCGTTTCTTTCATTTACAAGCCCTGATATTGTGTTTCTGACAGTAAATAGGGTTGCTCAGCTTTCTTTCCCATGTTTATTGTGGGCTCCTTGAGTCTTCCTGGTCGTGACACTAGGAAGAACTGAAGTTTAATGTCAGAATGCCTAAGTTTAGTGGAAAAGTAAATGAAATATTTGAACTGTTGGAACACTTCATGAGCTTCATGGGACCAAACAAACTATTACTTATGTTTTTTCTAATTTAATGATGAAAGATGATGCTGCTGAAATGTTTATTGAAATGTCATTAATAATTGGCAAGGCCCACAAATCTCTGTACTTATTTTAAACTTTGTGGGGTTTTCCAATTAAGAACAGTTACAACCTTAGACTGGTCCTAGAAATTTCTTAACTGAGAAATACTATCCTATTGTTGTAAACTTCAAATTTCTCAGGTTTAGCATTTAATGTCTATTTCTTAGATATTGTAACACCTCTCTGATATGTACATACATGGGTATTTTAATCTTTTGAAAAATCAATATGTTGTCAATATACACCAAATCATAAATTCCCAAGATAACGCAAAAATGTAATTGACAAAAGATTGAAATGCCACCGGGGCATTGATTAACTCATAGTGCATTACGCTATGCTCATAATGTCCTGGGGTAGTATTAAATGTGGTTTTCCATTTATCGCTTTCTTTATTACTTATAAAGTTGTAAACACTCTGAAAATCAAATTTTGTAAGCACAGCTGACCCATAATTGTTATCCACATTGGGTGTGTAGATAGTTATCAGAATCACTTTACAATAAAAAAAAAATACCTATGACCGTCACATATCACCTTTCAGGATCAGATACTATATCTGATACTGCAAATTAAATTGTTCTGTGAATTAAGATTCCCACACCTCTAGTTTTCTTAGCATAGCTGGAGTGGAATATTTGTCCGGTCCAGTCTCCTTGCAACCAAAGCTGATCCTTGCTGATTAAGTGAGTCTCCTGTAAAAATACGATCTTGGCATTTAGACCTGTTAGTTGAGAGAATACTTTCTCCCTTTTTTAATTCGTGATTAAGACCTTTGACATTCCAGCTCACAAAGTTCACTGTTTGGTCATAGAGACTTTTATTGTCATTTTATAATCTTAAATTAAGATTGTACATTATTACATATGATAGCTTTAACTTTAATTTTCACTATTACCAGGAGTAATTAGATTCAATAATGCAAAGTTAAGAGATAGGGGATAATCATTTTTCTTTGATTTTGGTAAACTGTCAGACAGTACAGGTTTATAACGTTCTGTCTTTTTTTGACAAAGAAAAACATGGCAACAATGGGACTACACCCACTACACTAAGTTTTCCTAACTGTATGTCTCATTGTTTTCTGTCAGCCAGTGTATAGACAATACATACTGTCGTGCATGTATATTAGGGGATCACGTTCAGGGTTCATCTGAGGTACGTAGTACCACTCTGGGATGAGAGGAAGCATTGGTGCCAGTCATGTCCTCTTCCATCCTCTCCGCAGTGCTTAGAGTATGCCCCATGAGGGCAACTGATTCCACCCCTTCCAGTCTCTGGCCTATAAATCTTAAGCCAGTCGGAAGGTGGAGTCACACATTTATCCCACATTCAACATGTGTTTTCAGGATCAGTGCAAAGGAGAAGACCAAAATCAGATAAATGCCTAATCCCAGTCTTTAATGAAATGGACAATTAACTAAGGAAGGTTAAAAGAATAACTAATAAACAAATCGGTATCCGTCAATAAGGGCGCGCACATAAAGGCGACCTTTAAAAGGGCGACCTCAATTGGGCGCGGTGAATAAAAGCGCACATAAATAAAAGCGATCTTCAAAAGGGCGACCTCAATTGAGCGCCGAATAAAGGCGCGCGCAAATAAAGGCGAGCTTCAAAAGGACGACCTCAATTGAGCGCCGAATAAATGCGTGCGCAAATAAAGGAGTGCTTCAAAAGGGTGACGTCAATTGGGTGCAGCGAATAAAGGCAAACGCAATAAAATTACAGAAAATTTATTAGATAAAGGCAATGATTGAACGTATAAAAAGGTGAAAGCAAGAATATTAAAACATCCAATTAATTAATGCATGAACGAACTACTAACGAACTATTTCTAAAGCTCTCTATATTTCGTTGTTTTCAAAATTACAGAAAATTAGATTAAGGCAATGACTGAATGTATAAAAAGGTGAAAGCAAGTTACACTTGAAGCTGTAGATTATGTGCAATGCCACGTAGATATTCGAGATGCGGTCTATTAGCATAATCAAGGACAATTAATTTAATTCGCTCCGAAGGTCATCCTTTTGAAGCACTCCTTTATTTGCGTGCGCATTTATTCGGCGCTCAATTGAGGTCGTCCTTTTGAAGCTCGCCTTTATTTATGCGCGCCTTTATTCGGCGCTCAATTGAGGTCGCCCTTTTGAAGATCGCTTTTATTTATGTGCGCTTTTATTCTCCGCACCCAATTGAGGTCGCCCTTTTGAAGGTCGCCTTTTTGTGCGCGCCCTTATTGAATAGAACCAAACAAATCAAATACAGTCCAAAACAGGAAAATGAGAAGAAAAATAAAACAAAGTAGCAAGTGAACTACAAAAGTAAATAGGAACACGTTGCTCAATTTTCATGTATTGTTGCTATGCTGAGCTTTTGAGTGCAGAGATGTTTTAAAACAGCACTTCAATGTGTGTTTCAAATGTTATGTTATCATGGGGAAAGTTCCAGTATGTTGCAGATACCTAACCTTCAATCACTGAATGAGGCTGTGTCAGAGATAAGAATCTAATCCCATATCAATCTTACCAGCAAAAAGTGGTTCGTATTATAGGTGAGAAGAGAGCAATGGCAATGATTAGCTTTTAAAAGCTAACTTTACAATTAACATTTTGAAATAATTACATTAGATGCTGCTGAAACAACATACACAATTTTTTATGTATATGGTAATTACAGTATATCCATTAAGAATCTCCTTCAAAAGTAATATGGGCAGCTTGCAATAATACATCTACTATACTACTATAAAATATGAGATTTACACATCCTCCCATTACAGACCTGGCAACAATTCCAAAATATCAGCTCACACTATACCATCAAATCAAGGTATGACAAAAATTAATACAGTAGTTAATAATAAATATTCGTCTTTACTATAGTGTTTTCAATATCTGTTTTTAATATATTATTATTGCAGTCAGAGACACAAGATTGCATTGGTTTGGACATGTGCAGAGGAGAGATGCTGAGTATATTGGGAAAAGGATGCTAAGGATAAAACTGCCAGGCTAGAGAAAAAGAGGAAGACCTAAGAGAAGGTTTATGGATGTGGCGAGAGAGGACATGCAGGTGTTGGGTGTAACAGAACAAGATGCAGAGGACAGAAAGATATGGAAGAAGATGATCCACTGTGGCGACCCCTAACGGGAGCAGCCGAAAGAAGAAGAAGATTATTGAAGTATCTGTTAGTGTATTGTGTGCTCTTTTAAAAAGTAGGTAAGAAGCTTCAGGACTCGGAGTGGAAGCTTCTAGAATTCCATGTAAGTGAGACACAAGAGGGCTGCAGTGCTACTGCAGATGCCGCTGTGGATGTGCAGAACTATCTCATTGATACCTACAAGTATGGTGTAGTGGTCAAGACTTAGGACTTCAAACTCTGAGGTTGTGGGTTCAAGCCCATGATGTCAAGACCCTGAAGGTATTTAAGCTAATGACACAATCCTCTTGTAATCCAAAATTCCAAATTATGTAAAGTATGAATTTGCAGTATTAATAATTCTTTTTTAAGGAATCTTCTGTGCTAAAGATTTTTATGTTTTTTTGACCTTAAAGTTCGGTGACATTCCTGACTTGTCATTTTGGTTTTATTATGACTTCTCGGCTTTTCTAACCATTGCTTTGTGTTCCAACCATGTTATTAGTTTTCAATATCTCCTAGTCATTTTCAAAACCATTTCTGTCTGCCTTTTTTCTATTCATAGCAGAAAACACTGAAGCAACTGTGCTGCCATCTTAAATAGGAGTGCCATGATGACATCATGCATTGATCATCAAGAGGTCCAGTCTATGTGGTGCCAGACGTAATTCTCAAACAAGAATATACATCTGGGGACAACTCTTTTAAGAAATGTGTAGTGCATAGCAATGAAATCCTGTGCTGCAAAGGCAACACCTACAGGCCTTCTTACACCCACCCCCAGCTTCTCCATTCCGTGCATTTCAGACCACCGGGGTTTCAGGGAGAGACCAAAAGATATTGAATAAAAGTCTTGATGCTGAGAGAAAACAAAAAGCTAAAATTGTTATTTATTCAGGAGCTCAGTTGCACAAGGTAACTGAAACTTAATAATTAATTGACATGTTATAATGAGTGCTGTGACAGTGGAGACAGACAGTCACATAGACCACTGCAGCTATTGGGCTCCACACATTTGAGAAGTGCCCCTCTCTGCTACAATATATTTTATATTTGTCACTATATGATATAACAACAGCATATAGAGTTTAGATAAGCATTGTGGTCTACTTGGAAATGCAAACTTGACTTGAGAAAATAGCTGCATCTTTTTAAGACATTGTATATCCATAGACCACAATGCTTACTTATCTATGAAAAGGTTTTAACCTTGCATCTAGTTAATAATTATTTTAAAAAAGGGTATGTTTGATTTCAAGATGTGCAATGTGCTCTCTGCACATGCAACACACATTTATATGTCCAATGGGATTTCTTTAGGTGACTTTTCAGCTGTCGACAGCTCATCTTAAACAGATGCTTGCTGTCTGTCAGACCAGAATAACGAGAGACCCTCTGATCTTTGCAGTGCAAAATCACAGCCCCTACTTTGGAAGCCAACTTCATGAGGCATTGGATTGGTTTAGAAATGTGACACTCAGTGAGCCATCTAATTGTTCCCACACAGTTTTAGGCAAAATTCACTCATGGTTTTCTCCAGACATATATACTATACGTCTGGCTTTAGTGGGACTACCGGAGGTCTAACATGATAGCAACCAAAAGTCGCATCTAACAACAAAATGTTTGTGTTGACCCTGGAAAACTGAAAATAATTGTGTGCCACAGACCAAAACACATTATAAAATGGTGACTTGGTAACACCACAAACAAACTATTAAAAAATTAACAACAAAATTTTAAACAAAATAAAAACAAACAAAATTAGGTGGGTTAAAAACTATGATTCATAACATCTGTATCCTTACCCCGTTTTATAGTTACATAAACACAATCCTAGTCACTAACAGCAGGACAGAGCAGCTCTTCAGTGACATTGGTTAAATGTTAAAACTACCACTGCAGGGCATGGTGAGACCTATTAGGAACTTGATGGCATAGCACATCACCATACCAAGCTCTCGCTGAGCATGTAGAATGATGACAGTCCAATCTCAGGTCACCCAACTCAACTCTACATTACTGACACCAGTCCTGATCAGCACAATGAGAGATGGTTGATTGAGAATGAAGTACAGCAGGTGAAAATGTCCAAAGCTGGTTATGAATACAAAAAGAGGAGACGGTCGAAAGAGCAGATACTTCAAAAACACAAAGGCTCATTTTTAAAATACATTGTCTCAGATTCAGTTACCAAGGATGATAATGTGCTATTGTCAAGTCATCGATGATTCTACAACTACAAACAACAGTGGGTGTGGAGAGTTCTGCTCCCAACGATAATAGCTGCGCTATGTCCAAAACAGAGACTGTCCAGTGGCTAAACTTAAAAGATTAAGAGTTTTTGAATGATCCTTGATGATATAATGGCACAGGACAGATTTAAAGGACTGGCTACCATTTCAACAGAATATGAAGTGGTGCAGAACATTGAAACAAAAGTTGCACTTCGGACCTTTTCAGCAATAAAGATCTGAAACACTTCTGATGGCTGAACTTAATTAATGAAATACCATTCACTAATATAATGATGCCTTTTTAGTTAGTTGTTTTTTAAGTACACTGTTTAGTTTGTGTGAAATTTCTTTCCTGTTGATATTGAGTATATATCATGCCTAAGAGACAGAAATGATGTATGACCAAGGGATTTGCATTGGTGTGCAGAACCATCATTAAAATGTCTTAGAAATCTTGCAGGGTTCAATTTGGCCACCCTTTGTGTCATACGGCTCATTTAACAAGTTTTGAAAATGGAAATTCCGTAACGCTACAATATTTACTCTCTGTGTGTGTGGACAGAGTCTGGAACTCTTATGGCTTTTATGTGTTTCTGCCTAGTGGTTGTGATGTTGCAAATTCAAGGCATTGTGTTTTGTCTACAATGGCAGAACAATCTGCACGGACACCAACACATTGACCGTTTCTCCTGCCTCTTAAAAATCTAAAGGTAAGCACAAATACAACTTGATGCACTTAATATAAGGCAAAATTGAAACTCCGAAAACCTGAATGTTACCCTTTGTTACTTGCTACCTGTTAAAACCACTAAAAACGTCTTTCAAAATATTAATAAATTCCTTATCATTATACACATGCATTATACACATGAAACAATCCACACATATTCTTAACATTCATTTTTATTAATAACAACATCAGCAATAGCAGCAACAACAGTGATAAAAGAGAAAAGGGGAATATTTACGAGAAGACACTGGGCATGAGAGCAACCCTAGATCTCATTAGATGCATGATGCATTCATACTTGTTGGCATTACAAATTAGCATTTTTTTAGTAATTGTAGATTTCTATGCTAAGCAAGAGACTTGGACATCACAGCACAGCCATAATTTATTAGGCATAGGAATCATCCATGACTATCAGGGTCAGTGTCTCACACTCACTGAACTATACAGTAGACTCGGTGCATAATGTTATTAAAAATGGCCACAAGATGTCAGTAGAGGAATGGGTGTCAAATATTTTAAAACTGAAAATCATTTTCCTGCTCAAATTCTTCAAAATTGTTGCTGTTTCACAAAGCTTTGTTCCATTAATCATGAGTATCAATTAAAATCTATATATATAAAATTCTTTTCGCATTTGAAATGGAAATTACATATGACCACGTGATATAGAAATTATGTATGAAACGGAAATTACGTATGACCACACGATATGGAAATTACCTATGACCACAGAACATATTATAATACAGGAACTAGCCAGGTGCGTTCTGACAGAGAAGTTTTATTTATTCGTCCACGTGACTGTCGCTGAAACTGCCACATTGTAACTTTTTTTTAGTTGGCAGTACTTGATAGTAGAAGAGATGAGGAAAACAGCTTTGCGTCTTTCTACTTTTTAACTGTGCTGAGCTGTAAACAATGTGAAGACGAGACCGCCTTCAGCTGCAAGGGGTCGTGAGAACAAAGTGGACACTGGGAGGCGCGGAATGTCAGCCTGCTCCGCCGAGTCGAGAGCTTCACAGTTTCGGGCAGCGTCCTTTCTTCTCACACTGTTTGTGACACTTCAGGTCCCCCGTTGGCTCCTGGGAGAGTGGAAATCTTTGCGAATGAGTGTAATCGGCGCCATCGAAGCAGGACTCTGTTTGTAAATTGCCCTGCACAACTACTTACTGTCCCTTTAGGTAAGCTCGGTTCACTAAAACCCAACAATATTCAAGGTTGCTTTTGTGATTCATTATTTTAACAAGTAATTCACAGGCATGTATTGCACGGTCGTCAGGCAAAAATTTGGACGATCACATAGAAAATGTAATTTCTATACCACAACGGTCATGTAGCACCTTTCACAAGGGATCTACTACTTACCTGTTGTGTTATAGCGCCTTTAAAATGTAGTTTACCCGAAACCACTCCAGTAGTGCTCAATGTATCTTTACTTCTTAAATGTTAATGTTTTACGGTTTAATAACTTATAGACTACATTTTATTTTTCTCCCTTGCACTCAGTGAGCGAAGCCACTGGGTAATCAACTAGTATATTATATAAAAACCCAAAATACAAAACACTTTAAAAAGTAATGTTAACAATAACTTTTTAATACTGAACAACTCCCAGATTCTTCATTCCATCAATCACTACTATAATTTTAAAAATCTTGAACTTAAAATACAAAATGTTTCAAAAAGAAATTTCATAATAAACTTATAATACTAAACTATTTCCCTAATTGATGAATCCTTGATATCTAATACCAAAAAGATACCAAAGAAAACATGTGACTCTTAAGGGGGAGAAACTGAGAGAGAAGACCTAGTGCCTGAACAACGGCCATATGCAGAATCTGCCCTTTCACTCAATTGAAACTCTTTAAGTGACTGCAGAGTAATTAGTAATTGTGTCTGAGGAACAATAAACAATTAGAGGTCAGCTTAATTTAGGATTCTCCCTTTATTGACTACAATTAACCACAGATTAACAAAAATTAAGCTCGAGGTACAGTTTGGGCTGAAACACGGTAGCAGTTTGTTACTTTAAATGGCACCTTTACATTGGTCAGGCATGAGTGATCATGGGTGGGTTTGTGAACTACAATGGATTGTTATCCCATCCAGTATTGGTTTCCCCCCTTACACCTTACACTGACAGGATAGACTCTGGTTCTCCATGGCTGTAAACATTTCTTAAACAAGTTTAGAAAATGGATGAATGATAGATTTTGAATTGTCTTAAAAGGTGGAACTTCAAGGGCAGATACAGTAAGGGAGGCACCACAGAGATGAATGATCAATGACTAAGCGTTGACTAGCTATAGCTTTAGGACAAGTCTCCACCTTTTCTGGATAAAACATACAAACAGGAGCATCATATTCAGTATTCAAGAAGATCTCCTTCACAAATCATGATCTGGTTCTGGCTTGGGACACTCATAGCAAGGCAGTTACGGCATGTGGAATGAAATAATCACTTGCTGTGGAACATTTGGAGAAATACCATGTCTTTGATCTTGCACAAACATGTGAACTCATTTTTAATGTCACACCACCACAAAATACGACTTGAGGGGAAAACCTTGTGGGCTGGCTTTGATTTCACTGTGGTACAATGGTAGCCTGTAATGAAATCTACAAAAGGCCATTCTTATTCCGGTCTGAAAATGATGAAAATTGTATTATTTCATAATTTTACTTTAATCACTAAATACATGGACTGCCCTTAAAGGTGTGAGAGTCAAATTGATTGGCAACTCTAGACTGACCCCAGAATTTATCAACTGATAAACAGGCCAGATTGTCAACAGCTCCTCATGACCCTGAGCTGGATAAGCAAATTCACTAATGAATGGATTGATGGACTTAAATAATGAATTCTTATACAAAAACAAACACACAGAGGTACTTACTGTATAATGGGCACCCATCAGGCAGACATAAAATCAATTGTCAGTTAAGATCATCTCCAATGACTACCTTAGAAAGCTGACTGCACTTTGAATATAAAAGAGAATCTCAGATTGTTCAGGATTGAAACCCAATAGACCCTTATAAATGCACTTTCATATACACTGCACAAAAAAAACTACAAGAATTCATGTTTTACGTAATGTACATATTACCCTTCCTTTTCATGTATATATGTTGTTCTGGGTAGGTTTTGGAATGTCATTTGAACATTTTGCTACTTTTCTTTCCATTCTGAGAATGTTTTTTTGAGCCACGAACAGGTACATTCATATATACAGGCTCTTCTTTGTATCTCTTTTTCGTCAAGGAAAACTCACAAGCTTGAACTTCCACATAGTTGTTGATCTTTCTCTCTGTAAAGCCAAAAACATTAAAAATGGGACAATTAGCGAAAAAAGACAATTAGCAGGTGATTTTTACAGAAAGTATAAGTGCATGGAGGTAAACATGAATTTGAATGTGTTTACTGTTTGGGGTTTCCTTGAGTTCTCCTGTTTTCCTCCCATTCCCCAAAGACATGTGAATGTGCCCTGAAATGGGCTGGGGCACTGTCCAGAATTGGTTCCTACAGTGCAATCTGCTGCTCCAAGGACAGGCTGTGGCCCACTTTGATTCTGAACTGGATTAATTACGTTTGAAAATGACTGGATGGTTTTTCATTTCAATTTGAGGTGTGAGTATGTTTGTATGAGTATATAGCCTGATGCTCCTAGAGCCTCCTCTCCTGTAGAGAGATAGGTTAAATTAAAATCTATTGTCATATGTAATTAGTTAAATAAAATTCTTACTTTCATGTCTCCTCAGAACAGCTGTTAAAATACCACATGATAAAATAAATAAATTCAAAGAATTTAATGAAAAGTATACAAAGCATTGCAACATAAATATAGTCATACACATGAGCATCAAGAGTGCCACAAGCATTTGAGCATGGGGGAGCAAAGTGGAAAGATTGATAGAATGACACTTGTATTACCCTCTATTCCATTTTCAACCCAACAGTGGAAGAGAACCCACGAGAAGACCACTGATGCCACTTCTTGTAATACTTTGTTAACTCTTGCTCTTCCACCCTCGCCACTATTTAAGGATGTAAGTTGACATTCATTGTGGAACCAGCTACCTAAGAGAACGGACTTCATGGCAGCACCCTACCCAAACCCTGACTGGAAGATGATAAATTGTGTATTTGGTTTATTGCCACTATTTCTTTTTTTTTCAAATGAATATTAAATGGTGCATCCCATGGGACCCCAACTCTTTAGGCTCTTGTATGATTTGTTCACTATTTATATATATTTATTGTGAAGCCCTGGGGCATGTACAGCTGCCCTAACCCAACACAAACAGGCAGATACAAGTCTAGCACACAACACACAAGTTTATTTACATCTGGGGAGCTCTATTTCCTTGCTCCACACAGCACAGTACATAAGCACTTCAGTACCCAGTACAAGGCAACCTTTTTCTCTTCTTGCCTCCTCCAGGCAAGCTTTGTCCACCTCCTCCCGACTCTGGCTCCTTGAATGGAGTGAGGTGGCCCCTTTTTTTGGGCAGCCGGAAGTGTTCCAGGTGCCTAAGAAACTTCATCCGGCACCACTTCCGTGTGTGGTGGAAGTACTGCCAAATAAGGCCCCGAAAATACCAATGTGCCCCGAGGGCAAACCAAGGGTGCTGCCCTATGTCGGTCCATGGGAGAAACTGTCCTCGATATACTCTCTCCCCTGGTCCTTCCATAATCTGGGTGTCCTTGCCGGTTAAGGGCCCTGGCCATCCACCACAATATATATATACTGTATACACATTCACCGGCCACTTTACTGGGTACACCTGTTCAACTGTTCCACCTGTTCAACAAGTATCTAATCAGCCAATCACATGACAGAAACTCATGCATTTAGGCATGTAGATATTCTCAAGACAACCTGTTGAAATTCAAACTGAGCATCAGAATGGGGAAGAAAGGTGATTTAAGTGACTTTGAAAGTCAGAGTATTTGAGAAACTGCTGATCTACTTGGATTTTCATGCACAACTAGGGAATCCATTCCAGGATTCCCGGACATTTTTTATTCCCGCATTCCTGGGAATGAAACTGCTGTGATTCCCGGGAAGATAGGAACAGCCAAGCTTGCATATACTGTATAGCATGTAAAAGTGTAAAAATCAATCAAGAAATAACAGAGTTATAGTTGAAAATAATTAAGGTGGCGCCATTGCTGCAGCTTGCACTTCATCAGACAACAGCTTTGAACAGCAATATGAAATTGCAATGCGTCAGTCTGTTGCATCCGCATTATCTGTGCCAAGAAACTTGCCATCACAGAATGATGACAAGAAACTGGATGCATCAGTAAAAGCTGAAATGGCGGTGTTTCAGAGCAATGGCAAGCACGGGTGTTGTTTAGAACAAGTGTATCAGTATCTGATGATTGTGCCGCCTACTTCAGTGGAGGCAGAGCGTGCTTTCTCAGCGGCTGGCGTACTTCTGCACGAAGGTGCGCTCTTGCCTGGATGACCGCACGCTGGACATGTGTTTTCTATGCTATTATTACTGCAACTAAAGATACATGTACTTATATGACAGCATGAACTGCTTGTAGATAAGGTTAGTCTTTTATTTGTGTCAACATATTGCAGTAGTTTTATTAAAAATAAGTGTCGGCCGTTCTAAAACCGTTCACATGTGAGATGCCCATGCACTGTGTCATCCCTGGGAGCCCGGGATTCCCAGGAATGAAATGTGGGCTTCTCAAATTCCCGGGAATGGATAAACTCGTCCGGGAATGGATTCCCTATGCACAAAAATCTCTAGGGTTTACAGAGAATGGTCCAATAAGGGAAAATATCCAGTGAGTGGCAGTTCTTTGGGGGAAAATGCCTTGTTGATGCCAGAGGTCAGAGGAGAATGGCTAGACTGGTTTGAGCTGATACAAAGGCCACAGTAACTCAAATAACCACTCATTACAACCAATGTATATAAATGACTGCAAAATCCCTTCCCTTCCAAAATCATTCCACAAGTAGGGGATGTAACGACATAGAATACTGGAAGTGTGAAGAAACTGTGAGGAAATAACAAAAGACAATCGCTATCTCTAAAACGATAATCTTTAAAATTGTTTCACCATTGGTAACCAGAGCAAGGTACACAATTGATTATATGTTGTTTCATTTATTCTCTTTCTTGTAAAATATTAAAAAGTATAATGTTTATATTTTTTGTTTATAGTTTTCATGGTGCTCATGATGGCAACACTAATAGAGAATTGAAGTTTGAGACATGAATAAAGATAAATGCACCAGTCTGAGACTCTCTGTGTGTTGATTCAATTAAATCAAAGGCTGCTACAAGGTATGCAGAAGAGCATCTTTGAATGTACAACACATCAAAATCTTGAGGCTGATAGGCTATAGTGGCAGGAGACCACACCGGGTGCCACTTCTCTCAGCTAAGAACAGGTAACTGAGGCAAACATTTGCACAGGCTCACCTAAATTGGACAACAGAAGATTGTAAACAAACCTGGTCTGACAAGTCTAGATTTCTGCTGCGGCATTAGGATTATAGGGTCAGAATTTGGTGTCAACATCATGAAAGCATGGATTCATCCTGTCTTGTATCAATGGTTCACTCTAGTGGTGATGGTGTAATGGTGTGAGGGATATTTTCTTGGCACACTTGGTGGCCCTTAGTACCTATAGATCATTGTATACATGCCAAAAGCTACCGGAGTATTGATGCTAACCCTGTTCATCTCTTTATGACTGCAGTGTAGCCATTTTCTGATGGCTACTTTCAATTGGATAAAGTGCCATGTCACAAAACTCAGATCATTTCAAATTGGCTTCTCGAACATGATAATGAGTTCACTGTACTCAAATGGCCTCCAAGTCACCAGATCTCAAACAAATAGAGCACCTTTGGGATGTGGTGATATGGGAGATTCACATTATGGATGTGTAGCCAAAAAATCTGCAGCAAGTGCATGATGCTGTCATGTCAATATGGACCAAAATCCCTAAGGAATGTTTTCAGCACCTTGTTCAATCTACGCCATAAAGAATTACAGCAGTTCTGAAGGAAAAAGAGGGTCCAACCCAGTACTAGCAAGGTGTATCTAATAACAGGGCCGGTGAGTGTATATATACAATACTGTGCAAAAGTTTTAGGCAGGTGTGAAAAAATGCTGTAAACTAAGAATGCTTACACAGATAGAAATGTTAATAGTATTTGTTTATCAGTTAACAATGCAAAGTGAATGAACAGAAGAGAAATCTAAATCCAATCAATATTTGGTGTGACTTCAAACCAGCATCAGTTCTTATAGGTACATTTGCAGAAAGTCAGGGATTTTGTAGGATAATAGTTAGGTGTATGATTAACCAATTATACCAAACAGGTGCTAATGAACAACATCTTCATTTATAGGTTGAAACACAGTTATTAACTGAAACAGAAACAGCTATGTAGAAGGCTTAAAACTGGGTGAGAATCAGTCAAACTCTTCTACCAAAGTGAGGTTATGGAAGACAGTTTAATGTCACAGGTCATAGGAATGCCGCAACAAGACACAAGGTAGTTATGCTACATCGGCAAGGTCTCTCCCAGGCAAAGATTTCAAAGCAGGCTAGGGTTTCAAGATGTGCTGTTCAAGCTCTTTTGAAGAAGCACAAAGAAAAGAGCAACATTGAGGACCATAGGCACAGTGGTTGGCCAAGGAAATTTAGTATGGCAGATGAACGACATCATTCTTATGTCACTTTGAAAATCAGAAGTTATCCAGCAGAGCCATCAGCTCAAAACTGGCAGAAACCTGTGGGACCCAGGTACACCTATCTACTGTCCAGAGACGTCTGGCCAGAAGAGGTCTTCATGGAAGAATTGCAGCCAAAAAGCCATGCCTCTGACGTTGAAAAAAGGCCAAGCAACTCAACTATGCACGGAAACATTAGAACTGGGGTGCAGAAAAATGGCAGCAGGTGCTCTTTACTGATGAGTCAAAATTTGAAATATTTGGTTGTAGCAGAAGGCAGTTTGTTTGCCAAAGGGTGGGAGAGCAGTACAATAAAAAGTGTCTGCAGGCAAAAGTAAAGAATGGTGGAGGTTCCTTACAAGTTTAGGGCTGCATTTCTGTAAACAGAATTGGGGATTTGGTCAGGATGTATGGTGTCTTCAATGCTGAGAAATACAAGTAGATACTTATCCATCATGCAGTACCATCAGGGAAGTGTTTGATTGGCCCCAAATTTATTCCTCAGTAGGACGACAACCCCAATCATACAGCCAATGTCATTAAGAACTGTCTTCAGCATAAAGAAGAACAAGGAGTCCTGAAAGAGATGGTATGGCCCACACAGAGTCCTGATCACAACATCATTGAGTGTGTCTGGGATTACATGAAGAGGCAGAAGGATTTGAGGCAGCCTACATCCAATGGCGGATCTTGTGATTAGTTCCCCAAGATATTTGGAACGACCTACCTGCCAACTTCTTTCAAAAAATGTGCAAGTGTTTCTAGACAAATTGATGCTGTTTTGAAGACAAAGGATGGTCACACCAGATATTGATTTGATTTAGATTTCTTTTCTGTTAATTCACTTTGCATTGTTAATTGATAAAAATAAACTATTAACCCTACTATTTGTGTAAGCATTTTATGTTCCTGAACATGTGCTCTGTTATGATCAATTCAAAGCAAATAATCTGTAGCAGTTTATGTAGGGTTTTTGAATCAAACAACAGTGCCGCAGTGGTAGCACTACTTCCTTGCAGTAAGGAGATCATGGGTTGACATCCTGGGTCCTCCCTGCATGGAGTGCTTTGAGTAGTGAGAAAAAACACTATATAAATGTAAAGAATTATTATTAATATCCAGGTGTAATGGTATAATCATTTTGAAACAAGCAATGCACAGCTAGTAGGACCACTCTGAGCAGCACAGATGCAAAGTAGTTAAAGGGGAAACCTCAGGAATAGTCAAAGCAAGAGTCAGTAACTGGAATTGTAATGCCAAAGCTGGACTCAGGGTCAGAAATGAATGCTTAAGTCGATGTCTCTGCATTTTTGTAAGTCTAACCTGAATTGGCATGTCTATTCTTAAATTAAACTTCCCATATTTCAAAAGGCGTGCAGCCTTTCAAAACAAGGGCAGCATAATGAGGCATGTACTACAATGAATCTGAATCACATGGTCAAGCAATGGTAGTCATTGCCACAAACAACATACAAAAATAAAATCTTTGATAAGCAAAATAGGCTACCCTAGTTTTCCACACAAGGTGGCTGTTTATTGAAAAATAAAGGAAATATTCTGAAAAACATTTTCAGTTTCTCTAGTGACTTATTAAAAAATAGTTTTTGTTTGACAGTCTAATTGTTTGGAGACTTCTGGTTTAAGTAAACTTTCACCATAAGCTACAGCAATTGAAGCTTAATTTTTGAGCAGATATTCATCTGCACTTATCTGTGCCATCTCTCTGGATGGACACAATAAAGTTAGTTTGTTTAAAATCAGAAATTCAAAAATAAAATCATGGAGGTACTTCCAGGAAAAAGGTCACACATAATGGAGTAGGTGTGTCACCTTTGTAATGTTTTTTCTGTGCAACAATAGTGTCATCTTGTGGTGGCAGCTACTGATGCTATATAATGTTAGATACAATCATTTATCAAAATTCCACATCCTGCTGTCCCTATGCCAAAGGCATAAATTGAATTATAAGCATAGAAGCCCCCACACAAGACACAAACCTCTAAAGTTTATTGCTGTGAAGCTAAAGCCCAGACTTACCTGTTTGTGGATTCTGTTTTACATGGTTGACGAGCTTCTCATTCTTTGTATACAGCACAATGCCTAGAATGATGAAAAGCAGCAAGGCTCCTCCAATGCCTCCACCATATATAATATATTTCAGAGGTAATTCTGTAATGAAAAGCTATAAAATGATGCTCATAGATTTGCATTAGTGTATTTTAAATATGTAAGTGGTAGCAATAGATACTAAGCCATGATATTTAATATGGGAGGTCAAGAACATCAAATACTGGAATTGATCCCTCAGTAAGAAGGGGTCTGGGTTGCTGTAATATTTATCTTGAATATCCCCAAAAGCAGAGCATTTTCACATTCAGAGAGTGGATGCAACATACAAAGAAGGCACCAGTGCAGGCTGCAGGTCTGTATCTTCCATTTAAAGATCACACTGTTCAATATGAAGAGGTTGTTCAGCAGTATGTAAATGGAACTGTCAAATGGAATATTCTGAAATTGTATTGAACTTAAATCAACATTTACCTTATCTGTTGATGGCAGCACAAATTTGTTGTGCTCACATTTTCATATTAAAAATCCCAAAAAATGATTAGGATAGCTTTATGTGTACATCAAAAAAGGAACAAATGGAGACAAGCAGCTGTGAAAGAAATGTGACCTTTGCTCTATATGTTCTCTCCCACAGAACATCCCCAATGGGATGTCAACCCAATCATTTTATTCAAGCCTAAAAGATCTTTATTTTCTCAACTGGAATATTTCATGGCTTGACAAGAGCTCTGTGTATTTTGTTACTTTTATTAACGCTTTTGTCTTTTATGATAATGAATATGTTTCTGTTTTCAATCTTTTATTTTATTTTACATTGTAACTAGTATTTTTTGTTAACCATTTTGCTTTATCTTCTAATTCTATTAGTTGCCCTAGTTCTTTGCTTGTTGAGTCTAAGAAGTCTAAGCTTGTTAAGTCATGCAGAAATGAGGATGGTGAGGTGGATGTATGGAGTAACAAAGCTTGATAAGATCAAGAATGAGCGATTCAGAGTTCAGTCAAAGTTGGAGAAAATCCCAAAGAAAATACAGGAAAGAAGGTTAAAGTTACATGGGCATGTCATGAGAAGAGAGGTAAACAATATATGGAGAAGAATCATAAGTATGAAGGTGTCAGGACAGAGGAGAAGAGGACAGTCAAAGAGAAAGTGGATGGACTGTAAGAAAGGGGAACTAAGGGAGAAAGTTGTATCAGTTGAGGAAGTACAAAACAGGCGAGAGCAGAGGAGGCTGGTCCAATATCCAACTGAAAAAGGGAAAAACTTTACGAAAAGAAGAAGCAGAAACTCAAAAGTACAAAGGAGATCTGTCTACTTGTGCTGAGAGCTGACCAATAGTTGAGGGCAACATGGTACAAAATAATGCATTACTGTCATCTAATTACATCTTCCAGTAACAAACTGGTGTAAAGCATTCAAGTTGAAATTCTTATGAATACAGTACAATTATTGAGTTAACTAGAATGGTTTTACTTAAATTAAACATATGTTTCTAAGCAAATAATATGTAAATGTCATAAATGTCTTGAAGAGCATTCATTTCATTTCACAGAAGGTTTGAGGAGGTGTGTGTGGTTACTCAGTCTATAGCCCCTGCCCAGTTTGTACTACATATGCACTCTGTTTTCATTGACTTTTACAACACTGTCAGATCAGTATCAGAGATGTGTGTTATTTCAAGACATCACAAGACATTTTACTGAGATCAGTTTGTCCATTTTAGGTAATAAAGATTTAGTGTGTTACTTCGATAACAACTATTCTGTTTGACAGTGCATTAAAAGAAAAAGAATTTTGGTTATCAGGGGAAAGACATAATCAGCATGCTAAATTTAATGTACAGAAGGGATTTGGAATGATGATAACTCCTAGTATTTTTTTACTGTCACCTTTCATAACTCATGCTTCAGTCTAAGCTTTCACTTGACAGGAAAAGGAAAAGGAAAAATGACCTGCTCACCAGAGAATTTTGTATCAGATGATTCTTCTGTAGCTGAAAATAAAGAAAGACAAATAAAGATTTTGCAATTGGGTTTCACCTGTATCGTGCAACTTAAGAATATCATGTTTAAGTTGTTCCATATTATTCTGATCTATTAGAAAAATGGTCCATGCAAAATAAAATAACAATATAAAATGTGCGTATTTGCTCAGGGTTGCAGGGCCTTATCTCACTAGCATTAGGTAGGAGCCACATCTGGATTGGGCACACACAATTGAACTCACAATGCGACCAATAATTTAGTAAAATGTCTACATTAACTGAATTCTCATTAGTGGAAATATAGGTTTTCATAGGACGCCTTAAACTTACAAGACTGGAATTTCACTGTAGTCTTAGCAATGTGATTTCTGCTTTACAGTCTGCGTTAACTTCAAAACATTTTCCAGCTCTAATATGGCAACATTTGAGTGAGTTGTGGGATGATAGTATGCCCTGCGATGGACTGACACCTAACCTTTGTTTGGTTCCCGCCTTATGTTCTAAGCTTCCAGGATAGACTCCAGTCCACTGCAACCCTGAACTAGATTCAAAGGTTAGATGATGGATGGATTAAATACTTCCAAGATGTAAGACATCCACATACTGCAATAATGCTGTGGTGAGTAGCAGGACAGTAAAGTAGCTTGCAAGGCCTGATGGTGTTACAGTTTTTGGAGTTTTCATATTTTCACATTTTTCAGTTTCCCTTCCATTTTGCTTTTAATTTTTAATTGTTATCAATATATTTTTATGCTTTCACATTGCCATCTTGTATTTTGTTTCATTCATGCAGATCCCCATGAACAACATGTCCATTGCTTGTCATGACAGACAATTCAATTTTGCAGTGCAATGCCATGGTTTTTATACTTTTCTCACTGTTCAGGTTTATGCCACATTTTATGCTATCACTCTCCAAATATACAAGATGGAGGTGTGTTGCTCTCAGTGTCCAAGTTCCCTGAAATTATGGAAAGTCTTGTGTGGATTTAATTTGTGAATGTCATTACTTAGTACTTGGCTTGTGTTCAGTGACTTTAACTTTGGGTAACTGTAGCCAATGGTTTAAAGTGTGCCACTGTGATCTGTTAGTTTTATTCCAACTTACATTGTTTTACTTAAGATGGGTGACTGTGGCCATGAATAAACAGGAAGAAAATATTACTGCCATTTAAGCAAACTGACAAGAGAGAAGGCACAACCGAGATGGGAAGAGACAAGTAGAGACAACTCAAGCAGTCTGTTAAAAGACAGTAGATATACCCCAAGACAGTTTATGGTCTTATTCCAGCAAAAAATTGTATCCCGATGTTTGGAAATTGCATGTTCTTAATTTGGAACCAAAGACAGTGAGAAAAGTATAAATGCAGAGAATTCACTCAAGCTCCATAGATAGATAGATAGATAGATAGATAGATAGATAGATAGATAGATAGATAGATAGATAGATAGATAGATAGATAGATAGATAGATAGATGCTTTATTAATCCCAAGGGGAAATTCACATACTCCAGCAGCAGCATACTGATACAAAAAACAATATTAAATTAAAGATTGATAACAATGCAGGTAAAAACAGACAATAACTTTGTATAATGTTAACGTTTACCCCCCCCCCCCCCCCCCCCCCCCCCCGGGTGGAATTGAAGAGTCGCATAGTTTGGGGGAGGAACGATCTTCTCAGTCTGTCAGTGGAGCAGGACTGTGACAGCAGTCTGTCGCTGAAGCTGCTCTTCTGTATGGAGATGACACTGTTTAGTGGATGCAGTGGATTCTCCATAATTGATAGGAGCCTGCTGAGCGCCCGTCGCTCTGCCACAGATGTCAAGCTGTCCAGCACCATGCCAACATATGCACAAAGCATAGAATTATTCAACTCAAAATTGTATATCGAGCTCATCTGTCTCGCTTAAAACTGTCCAAAATATTTCCAGGGCAAGACCCAACCTGCAAATGCTGCAGCCAAGCTCCTGCCTCACTGGGTCACATGTTTTGGGCCTGCACCAAATTAACATTATTTTGGACCAAAATTTTTAAGTGCCTTTCAGACAGCCTTGGTGTCACAATCCCTCCTAACCCATTAATAGCTGTGCTTGGTGTTCTTCCAGATGGATTTGAAGTAGAGAAGGACAAGCAAACTGTGATTGCATTCACTACACTTTTGGCACGCAGACTTATTTTGTTAAATTGGAAGAATCCTAACTCTCCTCTTATAAGTCAGTGGGAAACTGATGTTTTATATTATTTGAAATTGGAAAAAATCAAATTCTCAGTTAGAGGATCTGTACAGAACTTTTTCAAAACCTGGCAGGATCTAATCAATAATATTTTAGAATAAGAAGAAATAATTATTTCCACATTTTTTTTCCTTCTCCATTTATCTTTATTGCCCTGTTAAACTCAACAGTTTAGGTATATTTACAAGCTTTAAGTATTACTCCTTTGGTCATGCTCTCCTTCTCAGGGGTGGGGTTTGATTTGTTTTCAATCCTATTTTTTGTAAACATTTATCTATTTGTACAGAATGATTACAATAAAATTAATAAAATATATAAAAAAAGAAAAGAAAAGTATAAAAGCCTTAGCATTGCACTACAAAGTTGAAGCTCACCTACAAATGGATGGAAGACATCACTCTTACTTGTACCTAGAAAACATGCCTCCCGCACTCTCTTGAAGTGACCAGAGCTGACTGCAGGAACCCCATGACTGCAGGCTTTTACCAGGAGTTTCCTTTGAAATTGTATTATTGCAAGTGTCAGTCCATATTAAAAGAAGCTAAGGGTATCCTTTCTTTAGTGTTATTTTTCCATTCTTCATCTAAGAATTACTGCCATACCATCAAGGAAGGATAAAACATTTTATTTTATAATGTAACTACTCATCCCCCGCGGCTTCACCCATGTATAAGTGAAAAAGGACCCTGCCTCGGTTCCCTACTTCTGACGTCATGCTTCCCCCTCCCCTCGGCCCATAGCCTCTGTCTCGGATTAGCACGAATATATCACTCCTGCAAGCAAACTACGATTCTTCGCACAATGAGAGAAGTTGCAAAATCAACCGGAATGTTGCGGACAGACACACAGACAGACAGACAGACATTGGATTTGATATATATAGAGATATATACATAGACCTTTTGTTTAGTAAAAGCTGCAGTCTCTAATGAACATATTCTCAGGGAGCATATGTCCCTTGCTGGATTCAGTAACATACTGAGTTTTGGCATTTTAGGTACTCATTAATAGTTTTTGTTTTTGACTGATGTCCGTTTCCCTTGACAATTCTTTTCCTTTGAAATTATCATTCAATAGATATCTCCTACATAATAATAATATAGTTATTAATTACATTTATATATCACTTTTCTAACCTACTCAGAGCACTTTACATAAACAGTGGGGA